>NC_046156.1:132608550-132908550 GCF_011064425.1 Rattus rattus
AGTTACGTATTGCTGGACTTTCTTAAAAAATTAGTAAGTAAAAGAAGACCAAGTGATGAAGTTTCGCCGAAAAGCGCCTTTCCCAGCCCAGGGAAACCCTAAGTCTGATTTATCAGCACTGTATAACCAGGTGGTGGGTCATGTTCTAATCTCACCCTCTTCGAGGTAGAGGCAGAGACTGAAACCTGGGTCATCCTTGTTTGCTCAGAAAGCTGAGACCCATGAAAGCACATCTGGAAACCCCTGGCTCAAGGAAATATATAGAGAAAGAAGCTAGGTCCAGTAAACACAGCCCCTACAGCAGACTCTCCCCAGTGGTCCTGGCTGCTACCCAACAACATCTACCTCCACTGTGACACATTGTGTTAGCAACTGAGGATGGTACTCTAGAGACAATTACCGGGATTGTATCTGTTCAACCACCCACCCACTGGTGATGACTCATCTGGATCCGAACACCACCTAGGGACCCTCTGACACCTTCTCCTGTGGTCATGTGGGCTGTGTTGAGGACAGTCAGCACAGTACCTCTGTGTCCCCACCAGCTTTGCTGGAATGGCTGCTGTGGTGGAACAGTGAGCCCCAACCACTGTCCAGCTCTTGCCTTCTCCCCACCAACTTTTTTCTCTTGGATTACAGGTGGGAAACTGAGGCCAGAGAAGGAAGGTTTTAACCCAAGGACCCTCCCTTTATGTGGGAGGGGGACCCTAGAATGGAATGTAGGGACCATCCACAAAGCATCCACAGTTGGCTGATCCTGTACATGGGTCACCAGGGCTCTGGTTCTGCCCCTCACTGCTCACCCAGGCCTTTTTGTCAGTCTTGGCACCATCACCCCTGGTTCCCAGTCTGCTACCTGGGGCCTGCCTGGGAGCTGTTGGTCTGGGGTCCACCAGAGGCTGTGGGTGGAGCAGAGGTGGGGTGTTCTGCAGCCCTGAGCGGACGTAGGTTTGTTTCAGAGAGCGCTGGAGCTGGTAGGGGTGTACTGCTAGTCCCACCAGACCCCTTCTCCTCTCTCTCATGACCTTGAACTATTTATGGCTCAGCCCTCCTGGTCACCTTCAGGGCAGAGAGGCTATCTGATGTCCAGCTCAGTCACCATAAGGATCAGATGAGGTCTCTAGCATCATGTCTGTCTTAGTTAGGGTTTCTACCTCAAGGTGATGAGACACCATGACCAAAAAAAGTGTTGGGGAGGAAAGGGTTTATTTCCCTTACACTTCCACATTACTGTTCATCATGAAAGGAAGTCAGGAAGGAACCCACACAGGCAGGAAACCTGGAGGTGGAGCTGATGCCAGAGCCATGAAGGGTGCTGTTACTGCTTGCTTCCCTACATTTGTTTGGGGCCATAAGCTTTATAGAACCTAGGGACCACACCAGCCCAGGGATGGAACTCATCTACAGGGTTGATGCCCCATCAAAAAAAAATAACTAAAAAATGCCTGTACAGCCAGATATTTCAAAAGATTTATTTATCATGTTATGTATGTGAGCACACTGTTACCTAGACACATCAGAAGAGGGGAATCAGATCTCATTACAGATGGTTGGGAGCCAGCCATGTGGCTCAAGGGGACTGGAACTCAGGACTCTGAAGAGCAGTTAGTGCAGTGCTCTTGACCACTGAGCCATCTCTCTGCCTCCCACAAACCAGATTCTTATGGAGATTTTCACTAAGGTTTTCCTTTCAGATAATGCTAGTTTGTGTGTCAAACTGACATAAGACGGCTGGAGTATAAGACTAGTCAGTATGACTTGCTTGGTCGTCAACATGAGCCCTTTTCTGTGCTCTTTCGTAGCACCCCGGACCTTCCTCCTGGCTCTGAGGCTGGGTGGAAGTCTTGCTAGACCCTTCACCCTTCCTGGGTGACTTTGAGGTTACACTGAAACCAGGATCCAGAAGACGCTCTGGGGTAAGGCTCAGCAGAAAGCATTTTGAAGGTCATCCAGGAAGCCAAGTTCTCATTCATTGCCTTGGGACCTGAAGTGACTTTGTGCATAAGGTTCTGAGAGCAAAGACTTACAATGACCCAGGGGTCTTTGGGTAGGTGGTAGAAACCCCAACCCACAGCCTTTACCTTGCCCCTCTTCCATATTCTGCACACAGTCCAGAGAAGTCTGCCTCTAGAGACTCCATGGTGCCTCCTCATCCTGAGAGAGGCGAGTGTAGCCCAGGGCCTCCTATTTACTCATGTTCACCAAGATCTGAGCAAGCCTAGACACCTCTCATCTATTGATAAAACCCATCCACTCATCCATCTGTCTACCCAGCCTAGGGAATGGCTGCCCCTAGGGCACAATGTTGACAGTGTTGACAAGCTTCCAGTCTCCAGTGAGAGATCACAAGGTCTGATGGTGTGTGTGTGTGTGTGTGTGTGTGTGTGTGTGTCCATGTGTTAGTGATAGACCCCACTGCACTCCTGTGTATCCCTTCTTCATGTATTATTGCGCCAAGTGTTCACACACATGAACACAGTCCTCAATAGTTTGAATTTCTGTAAATGACAGAGTGTTTGAGCCCACTGAGAAGGAACCTTGATTGAGAGATTTAGATCGATTGGCCTAAGGGTTTTGTCTGATTGTTAATCAATATAGGCAATCTCTATAGATTATTGTGGGTGGCACCGTGAACTGGGAAGGTGATCAACTGTAAGACAGCGATCATGAATGTGTGAGAGAGCAAGCAACAATCCTTTCATGGCTTCAAGTTCTGTTCTGATTCTCCTCAGATGGACTGTGACCTGATTTATAAACAAAATGTCTCTTTCTTCTCCTCAAGAAAGGAAACTGAACATACTCTGTTACTGTCTTAGGTTAGGTTTTACTACAGGAGCAGACACTATAACCAAGGCAACGCTTATGAGGACATCATTTAATTGGGGCTGGCTTATAGTCGAGATTCAGTCCATTATCATCAAGGTGAGAACATGGTAGCATCCAGGCAGGCATGGTGCAGGAGGAGCTGAGAGTTCCACATCTCCATCTGAAGGCTGCTGCAGAATACTGTCCAGCATGATGAGGGTTTAAAGCCCACTCACAGTGACACACCCACTTCTAACACATACACTTTCATTAGCACCACCTCAAGCCAAGCATAGACAAACCACTAAAGTTACTTTTTTGCACATACATTATTATCCCCTTGCCCTTAAAATACTGGGAGAACAGGAGCCCCACCTCCCAAGGTCAGGCAGCTGTGTGAGGTTGGTCTCACCAGGTTCCCTCTTCCTTTCTTTCTATTTTTGTTTCAAATTAAAACTTACGTCTGGCGCAGGCCTGGGTTCATCCCTGCCCAGAAAAAAAAAGAACTAAAACCCAAAAAAAAACAAAAAAAAAACCCCAAACTTATAGGTGGTCTCAGAAGAATGGCTCATAAAGAATAATAGGAAGTTCGAGTCCCTGGCTCAATTCCCAGCATCCATTAACGGGTGGCTTCTTTAAATAACCATCTATAACTCCAAGTCCCTTGCCCTGAGATTTAGGCACACAAGTGGCACCCAGGTGCACATGCAGCCAAAACAGCTACACGCATCAAGTAAACGAACTGTAAACTTGAAAAATAAAAGCTATCTTTTTCTTTTTTCTTGTTCTTGGTCCTGGGGATTGAACCCAGGAACTCCTTGTGCACATTGTCATTGCAAATACTGAGACTCACCCCTATCTTTTCTCATGAAGTGACAGAATTTTGATAAGTTGTCTGAGATGGCCTCACGGTTTTTTTTGTTGTTTGCATGGTGTTGGGATGGATTCCAGAGACGCCACACCTTTAGGCTGAGTGTTCCCCACCACTGGGCTATATTTCAGGCCCTCCAGCCTTGAATCCTGGATCTCCTTCTGTTTGCCTGGCTATCTCTCCCAGTTGCTACTTAGAACTAGACGCTTGTGTTGTCACATGGACTGTGTGTCCCAGGGACGCTGGGTTCCTCGTGTCCATCAGTAGCTGTAGAGTAGTTGGGCTGAGGGGGTTCAGGTCTTGCAAGATTGGAGAGGCTCCAATGGCCTCCTGGAGGAGAGGGCATGTGAGTCTTCAGGACACAGCCACCACGGAACAGTGGCTACTGCAGAGGAGAGTGTCTCTTGAGTGTACGGGCTGGGAAAATCTCCACTTCCAGGTTGAGAGAGGCGACCCATCCTCTCTCAGCTTGTGCCAGGCCCAGAGTCCAGGGCTTGAGCCAGGATATTGGCCAGGGGGCTGAGATGGCTCAGTGGCAGAGTCTGGCTGCTCTCCAGAGACCTGAGTTCACCCCAGCAACCACATGGTGGCTCTCACACAACCATCTGTAATGGGATCTACGCTTCTTTCTGGGCACACCCAGACAGCTACAGTGTACTACACATTAAATTATTGGCCACAGGGGCTGGAGAGATGGCCACAAGTTATATAATCGGCTACTTTCCAGAGAACCTGAGTTCACCCTTAAAGAATCACATGGTGGCTCACAACTATCTGTAAAGAGATCTGATGCTCCTCTTCTTGTATCTGAAGACAGCTACAGTGTATTTATATATAATAAATGAATAAATCTTTAAAAAAAAATTAATAATATTAAATTGAGGCAGGCATCATGGGAGGTTTTGTACTAGTGTAGATTATACCCTGTCTTGTGAGTAGGCCAAAGAGATTGTAGCTATAGATCCACTGAGTGTGCTCACTGTATCTGTTGACAGCCTGCTACTGTGCTATTGTGCTGTGTGAGATCAGAAGGGGTGTTGTGCCCTCTACTTGGATTGCCCACTGTGTGCAGACTGAGGTGAGTGATGGGGTGGTCAGAGTGCCCACTGTGTGCAGACCTGAGATGAGGAATGGGTGACATTGTAGAGTGCCCATTGTAGCAGAGACTGAGGAGGAATGGGGTGACATTTGTAGAGTGCCCACTGTGGTGCAGACTGAGATGAGGAATGGGGTGACATTGTAGAGTGCCCACTGTGCAGACTGAGGAGGAATGGGAAGACATTGTAGAGTGCCACTGTGTGCAGACTGGACAGAGGATGGGGCACATTGCTCAGTGCCTGGGGTGCAGACTGAGGTGAGAATGATGGTCAGAGTGTCACACAAAAAGTAGACTCGAGATGAGGAATAAGACATTGTAGAGTGCCCACTGTGTGCAGAGACTGATGAGGGATGGTGATGAGTTGCTCCAGTGCCTACTGTGTGTAATGGAGGAGGAATGGATGGCATTGTAGAGTGCCCACTGCAGACTGATGTGAGGGGATGGGGTGACATTGTGAGGAGGCCTACTGTGCAGACTGGAGGTGGGGGAGGAATGGTGATACTGTAGAGTGCTCTAATGTGCAGACTGACAGAGGGATGGGGTAACATTGCTGATGCCTACTAAACTGAGGTGAGGAATGGGTGACGGGGTTGGGATTAGCCTGAGTGGGCATGAGCTTGCCTAGGGGCTGCCAAGGCCCTGGGTTCGGTCCCCAGCCCCGGAAAAAAAAAAAAAAAAAAAAAAAAAAAAAAAGGAATGGGGTGACATTGTAGAGTGCCCACTGTGTGCAGATTGAGGTGAGGAAATGTGACATTGTAGAGGCTCACTGTGTAGAGATTGGAGAGATGAAATGGATGACATTGCTGAGTGCCTACTGTGTGCAGACTGGATGTGAGGGATGGGGTAACATTGCTGAGTGCCTACTGTGTGCAGGTGTGAAGGCACTATGAGATTCTTTTTAGTAGTCTATATAAAACAACTAAACAAAATAAATAAAACTGTTGCACTGACTTGTTCAGCTTGAAGTGCTTGGGGAGAGAAATGGGTATTGGTTGTGGTAGCCTAGGTGCCTTTGGTGGTGCAAGGTGTGATTACATTTAATCAAACCGGCAGAGAACAGAATAGGAAGAAGTAACTAGAGGATGTGGGAGACAAGAGGGACTCTGGGGCTATTATTTGCTGTGGGTGAGGGATTGGGTAATGGGAAGAGCAGAAGGGGTATGGCAGGGCTACTCAACTGGCCGCCACTGCTCCTCTGCTTCTTTGGTGGATGTCAAACTTCCTCTTCCTCTTTCTTGGTCTCACCTCCTCCTCCTGTTCTTCTTCCCACCTCCTTGATAGGTATTGAATCTAGGATATCAGGTATGCAAGGAAACACACTACTACCAACTAAGCCACATCTCGTCACTCAAAATCATTTGTGTCCACAAGATTTTGTATTTTGGCTCTGGATACTGAATGACTGTTGATACTGTTGGTATTCCGTTCAGGGAAACTTTTTCCTTTTCATTTCCTGTGTGCATTGGTGTTTGCTTGTGTATGTATGTTTGTGGAGTTATGATCCTGGATCTGGGAGCCAATGATAGTTTTGAGCTGCCATTTGGATGTTGGGAATTGGAACCCAGGTCCTTGGAAGAGTCGCCTAGTGCTTTTAACTTGAGCCATCTCTGGCTCTTTCAGGAAACTCTGACAGTCGAGTTTGCTTATGGAGAGTTTGTATATATATTGAGAGTAAACCTGTATATCTTTTTAGGACCCTTTTTAAGGCTGATGTTGTAATTCTGCTATTGTATCTAACTAAAGTATTCAGTCAGCAGTGGAGGCATCACAGCAGAAGTCTGGGGCTTCTTGGACCTGTTCTGTAGCTGGAGTAAGTCAGAGGGCAGGTGGTCTGTGTTCAGAGAACATAGGTGACCCTTGGCCCCAGAAGGAATCCTCTGCTGCTGCCAATGTTTGAGACACCTGGCTAACTGTGGTGCCTGCAGCTCCCAACCTGATTTAGAGCAATTGGGGCAGAAACCCAGCCCAGAGGTGAGGCGCCTGGGGCTTATCCTGAGCAGGAGGGTGAAGATAAGCCAAAGGTAAGCACACCTTTAAAAGCCGGCTGGCCACCACATGTTTCAAAGTTACTGACCAATAGGATAAGAGGCTGGTGGGCTGCCAAAATTAAACCAGCTCAGCCCCTCATAGCCCTAGCCCTCCCAGACAAATGTGTGTCACGCACATTATGGCTCCTAGACAAGGGAGAGTCTCAGAGCAGGGCTTCTTCAGTGAAGTTTAGGGACTCCTCATCTTCCTGCAAGTAGATCTGCTTCTGGCGGACTGTGGAGGGGCAGGTGGAGCGGGAGCGGGGTAGAAGTGGGCAGGGCGGTGTGGCAGGGGCAGGGACAGAAGCTAGGGACTTTCTCATGCACCTGGCTACATATCCAATATGACACATCAGCTGGGGAGGCCACTGAAGAAGAAGCTTCTCTCTCTCATCTGCCCCTCACATGACTCTGTTAAAGAATTCCTTTTATGGCTACCTTTGATAACACAGGTTTTGCAAGGATAGTCTACTTTGGCAAGCACCGGGCCGAGTATGACCAAAGTCTCCTTTTTATGTCCTCTGTCTCCTCCCAGGTCTCCTGCTTGGGATGAGCTTTCTGATCCTTCTGCTAGTATGATAGCCCTCTAGCACTAACCATTTAGAGACATTTTGCTGGCCACGAAGTCCGCATAACCACGTGGCTCTCTTGATTACAAAATTCTCTCACCTGAAGAGCAAAGCCTTAGTCTACTCTGCAGTCACTTTCCCTGGGATAACTAGGATCTTGCCCATTGGTGGATCTACCGCTATGGCCTTTTCATCTAAACACTCTGGTCTTTTTTATGCTTAGCGTATTACCTCCGTGTTGCCTTCTGTGGCTGCTCCCTCCGCCTCTGTGGGCTAGACTTGGGCTATTATAATATTCTCATTCCATTATCAGCTGTTGCTGCAGAGGAAAGTTATGATTAGGCCTGGTGGCACACGCCTTAATCCCAGCCCTGGGAGGTGGGAGGCAAGTGGAGCCCGCGGAGTTCGAGGCCAGCCCAGTCTAGTCTACATAGAGCATTGTAGGCCAGCCAAGGTAACGGGCGAGACCTGTCCTGTAGATGAAAAGTAAAAGAGGGTTTAGTGGACAGCAGAGGACTACAGAATGCCTCAGGCCTCACTGGAGCTCTGCCTCTGCATTCTCCTGGGGGCCGAGGAGACAGGGTGGTGCCACCTGCTTACTTCAGCCAGGGATGAAATACTTTTTTTTTGAGGTGAATGTTTGAGCTTTTAACTAAATCTTGGTTCAAATACAAAACCTAGGTGTGGATGGATAAAATAGCGGTGGACTTGCTTAATTCTTGAGGAACCATCGAGAGGCTGTGTTTTTTTTTCAGGTAGCCTGGCAATGAACTCAGGGCCTCCACATGTTAGGCAGGAGCCAACACTGAGCCACATATCCAGCCTCAAATAAAAGGACTTTAAAACATTTATTTTGGCCAGGAATGGCTCAGCTGTTAAGTATAATTGACTGCTCTTCCAGGTCCCGGAGTTCACCCCAGCAACCACATGGTGACTCACAACCATCTGTAATGGGGATCTGACGTTCTTCAGTGTCTGAAGACAGCTATGTACTATTTTTTTTTTTTTTTTTTTCTTTTTTCGGCTGGGGACCTAACTCAGGACTCCTATGGCTTCCCAGGCAAGCCGCCTAACACTGAGCCAAATCCCTGAACTCTATGCACTCATTTTTAAAAATTTTATTTTATTATTTTTCAAAATTGCGTGGGCGCTATGTTTGTGTGTGGGAATGTGTATGAACGCAGTGCCCACCAGCCAGGAGGTCTGGTTTTCCGGCCGGGCTGGACTCACAGGTGGTTTGTAAACTGTCTGTCATGGGTGCTTGCATCCAGTTCCTGTCCTGCTGCAAAGTGTGTGTTCTTAACTACTATCTCCCCCAACCACTGAGCTCTTCTCTCTCCAGGTTTCCAGTTCTGAGGATAGTCAGACCTCAGGCAGCTAAAACGAATGGCTGAGAACCGCCAGCAGTCTTTAGGAGTCTGCCTAGACACCCAAATGATAGAAAAATTTAAACTCACACTTACCTAAATATTCAATTGGAAATAAAAGTGTGAATATGGGCTATAATCCTGTACTCGGTAGGGTGTGGAAACAGGAAGATATGGATTGTAGCTGCCCCACGCCAAGGTAAGTTTGGAGCCAGTTTGTGCTGCAGGATCGCTCTAGTTTCAAAATCAAACAAAGGCAAGTGAAAATGCTTAAACTGATGGGTATTTTTCCTTATTGCTAAAGTTTTAAATCCTAAGTCTTTTTATTTTAGTTTGGTTTTTGTGAGACAGGGTTTCTCTTCAGGAAGCCCTGATTGTCCTGTAGAACCCCTCTGTAGACCAGGGCTGACCTTGAACTCAGAGATCCACCCCACCTGCCTCGCGAATGCTGGGATGTTAAAGTCGAGCGCAACTGCAAAACACCAAGTCTGCCCAAGTTCTGGCAAGACCTGCCATTGCACCCCAGTCTGACCCCTCTCAGTTCTTTTTTTTTTTTTAAAGATTTATTTATTTATTTTATGTATATGAGTTCACTGTCGCCACCTCAGACACACCAGAAGTATTGATCCCATTATAGATGGCTGTAGCCACCATGTATTGGTTGGAATTGAACTCAGAACCTCTGAAGAGCAGCTGCGTGCTCTTAACCACTGGAGCCATCTCCTTCCAGTCCTCGTCTTGTCTTTTGTTTGTTTTTGTTTGTTTGTTTCTTTGCCCCGCTTCTGGAGATCCTGGTGCCAAAATTAATCATTCCTGTCTGCTCTGGGGCTCAGGGGTTGGGGCAAACCATAAATGGTTCAGTCACATCTGGCCCTGTAGTTTCAGGTTGCTGTCAAGTGAAGGAGAGGGAGATGATCCTGGGCAGGTCGGGGTCACTGAAGAACATCTCAAGCTGTGTGTGACTCTTTCTGAGCAGCTTTTGTTCCTGACTGGTTAGGCCAGACCAGCACCATCAGGTAATAAATATGGCAGCCTTTCCGAACCTCCCAGGACTCAACTCAGGAAGTGGACTTCTGTTTTTCTTGCTCATTTGTCCTGGCCTTGGGCTGTGATGGCAAGGCCCTCAGGCTTGTGTGTCTGCCTGGAGTGGCCTCAGCTCTCTGGAGCTGGAGGAACTTAACGATTTGTGATGGAAATCAGGAATGGCTGTCGGTCGGATAACTCAGATCTGTGACTTCGAGGAGTGGGCAGTCGAGGGGACAAGAGGCAGTGACGAGGGAGCAGATCCAGGACTGGCTAACAACGTCGGCACGTCACAGATAGGTAAAACTGCTTGCCCCGCCGTCCTGCACGCCGGAGATGGCGCCTGCCTGACCCAGATGTTGTAACTAATGCTGCGCAAGGGCGGGGGTCTGTCAGCAGGTCGCGTCCAGGCACCCTATAGGATCCCTTTGGCACACTAAAGATACATTAATGGCTCATGTGTCTTTAGAGAAATACTGACGTCGCTTTTATGAGAAAAACAAGAGCTGAAAATATTAGCCAGGATTTGCAGTTTAAAAACACCAAATGGAGATATGGGAAGGGAGAAGCTGTCTCTGCCCTTGTGGGTCCCGTGCCCTGATGGATATAAAAGGCTCCCCTCTGATGACCCTCTCAGTAGCTCAGACTTGAGTGAAATGTCCGCCTGGGAAAAGCAGAGGGCCATCGATAATGTGGGCAAGCACCAGGATATCTCGCCAGAGAGTATACATCACGGGAGTAGCACCTTTTGAAAGCCTGGGCTTTCCTGGATCAGAGGACATCGATGCCGGGTTGCATTTTGTTCTTCCAGTGGAAGGCTCATTTGCCATGCCTCATGTTTGAGGGAATGCTTATTTTTATCCAAGGTTTTATCTTCAGGATTACGGAGGACTCAAGGTAAAAAGGAACAAATTTGTCTTGGGGAGGCACTATGTACGAAGAGAGGTGTTGGGCAGCATGCCACAGCCTGCCAAGGGAGGGCCTGTCCAGAGCCGCCTGGGAACTGATGGCTGGCCGGCGTTACTGAGCCCTGGCAGGTCTTTGTAAAGTATGTGGAGTTCCCTGGCATCGAGGTGGAGCACACAGGAGGTCTGTTTTCAGCCTCTCTTGAGCCATGATGTGGTTTTAGTGTGGGCACATGAGAAGGTTAGGACACAAAACTGCAAGCTACTCTTCTGATTTATGTATATACGGGCTTGGCTGCACTTCTGTCACACACCGTGAAGAGGGCATCAGATTGAAGTGATTCCCATACTTGAGGGTTTTGGAGCATCCCTTTGAGGCGTTGGGGATTGAACCTAGACCTCAAGAAGAGCAGCCAGTGTGTTTAACTGCTTGTTTCATCTCTCTCCAGCCTCATAAGTCAGTGGCATTTACAGCATTCTCTAGTTCTGACACCATTCTGGTCATCTCTCCAAACACTCCATCACACCAAAGAGACTGGAGGTTTTCAGCAGTTGCTCCCCCTCCTTCACTCCTGGTTTACCTCACAGCAATGCTGCAGGACTGAAGCGAAAGAGGCGAACATGTGGGGTTCTGGCTTTTTCCTGGCGCCACGCCTCCTGGCCTTCCATGCTTGGCCAGTAGCGACTGTGTCCACCATCACCTTCCTCCAAGGGTGGACCCGGCCATTCTACTTCAGGTGAGCATTAGTACAAGAGTCAGGGTGAGGGTCAGAAAGATGGTCGTGGTTAAGAGCACTGACTGCTCTTCCAGAGGTCCTGAGTTCTGACGAAGACTCACCTGCGGCTTGAACCATCTGTAATGAGAGATCTGATGCCCTTCTGTGTGTGTGGGTTCCAGGTTGATGCACAGAGGTACTCATAAAATAAATAAACAAATCTTGCACAAAAAGAGTTGTGGCGACACTCTGCCAGTTCTTCAAGTGTTTACAGGATTTAAGACTTCTCTTCCTCCAGGAGCCTCAGTGTTGATTATCAGTAAATCTTTGGTTTTAGTGACAGAAGGATAAATGGACTTTGAAGAATGTCATACCTGGTCTGAGTGATCAGGTGCAAGTGTTGGGATAGGTAGTGACCTTTTCCCCTCTAGGTTGTGACCACTGCCCAGATAACTTTTTTGACAGTTTAGGTGAAACTGCACCTTCAGCTTCTTCTCCCGGCCTCGACTCAGATGCTATTCGTGTTGTTTCAGTTTATGGCTGATTAGTACCTCTGCCTCCCTTCACAGAGTGGCTGCCTGGCTTGCTTCACCAGAACCTCAGAGATAAGACACTATTGATGGTGGGGGGTTAGATTTAGCTCAGTGGTAGAGCGCTTGGCTCAGGCAAGCCTGGGTCTCTGGTTCGGGTCCCAGCTCCAAAGAAGAAAAAAAAAAAAAAGACAATTGAAGGTGAATGTACACGGTTTTCCTTTGCAGTCATTATGTGAGTGGAGTTTGTATAGACGTGCCTGCACAGGGCTTGAGGGGTATGGGGTTTTCTTTAGAAGGTAACTAGCCACAGGCAGATGGCTCCCTGGAATGACATAGTGCTTCTGGCACTGACGCCTTCCTCCCCACTGAGAATGCGAGGATTGGCTGCCTTTCTACCATCTGATACTTCCCACAAGATGAATAATCCTGTGTATTTTCCCAACAAAAGGCCAGAAAACGTAACTCAGAGTGGATGGGCGGAGCTGTCTGAGATCGAGCAGCTGAAGCAACACCAGTGTCTCATGCTGTCCTCAGTACCTGTGTCTCATAATAGGCTATGTCCATGCTATGGTGTGTGGTGCCTTGGGATCCCTGTCCACTGCTGCTCCTTGCAGTCCTAGTGTCCCCTGCTGTCCTCGATGGACTCTCTGTGCCTGCCTCACTTTTGATTTTTCTGTGCTGTCCTCCTCAGGGGCCTTTGCATATGACCTCATTTTCTCTCACTTTCAAGAATGCACATCACCCATGTGTTCCTTGGGCATTCAAAGAAGGAAAAACTATCTCGAGCTGGACAGCAAGTGTCGTGGATCTCTAAGGCTGGGTAGGATGATGCTGTGCTCAGGTACGTCAGAGGTTCACCTCGAGCCCATCTGTGACATGGAGCACAGCTGCGGGGCCCCTCACTTGCCCCTTGCATGCCCTCCAGGACTGGGCGCAGGGAAAGCCACATCCACATCAAACAGAGGTGGCACCAAGAAATTCTCCCAAAGCCCAGAGAGCTTGGGGACATTGTCCAATCACGGTGAAACTTTGAAAGTTTGAAACCATGAAGTTTTGGAGGAGGAGTATCCCACACTCTTGGCCCAGGTGCTGGAGGCAGGTTTTGCAGGACTTGTGAATGCCCTGGTCCAAAGACATCTGCTTCAGACCTGGGAATTGGGTATCCTCCGGGATGCATTCCCTTCCTCAGGCATGGGCCAGGCTGGGCTTGGCCTGTGGTCTGCAGCATCACGCTTTCTTTCCCCAACACGCACGGTTACATATAAACGACGTATAACACTTCATAAACATTTCTGCTGCGGAATGTTTAGCTGATTTCAGCTATTTCAGAACTAAAACAATTGTCCATGTCATGGGGGTACAGAGCAGAAGCCACAGAGTTTGCGGAAGATCAAAGGCTGGAGCAAGTGGCCTGGGAGACAGGTAGGGAGAAGCTCCCACCTCCTCTGTCCGGGAGGGTAGGGGCTATCGGGAGATTCCAGCCTCTGAGGGAGTCTTGGCCAGGCCTGGCTATGTGGTGTGTCCAGCTGCTCAGAGGACAGGCAGAGGAGGGACCTGGCTGGTGTCTGTGCCGGCCCAGCCGAGGGGTGCATCTAGGGCAGGGCTGGCAGTTTGAAGCGCCAGTGAGCTGCTGAGGTCTGGGCTGCCTGGTCCCAGAGCCACAACAGGCATTAGAGTGCTGCCCCTGAAACCCCATGCTGTAAACCATGACCTCCTTATTTTTGGACAGGGTTTTTCATGTAGCCCTTGGCTGTCCTGGAACTTGCTCTTTTTAGACTATAAGTTACTAAACTCACAAAAGATAACGTCGTCTTCATGCTAGAATTAAAGGTGTGGCACTACCTAAACTGTGGTGCATTCTTTTAAAATACATACTTGTGGGCTGGAGAGATGGTCAGCTGTTAAGAGCACTGGCCACTTTTCCAGAGGTCCTGTTCATTCCCCAGCAACCACATGTAGGCCACAACCATCTGTGACGGGGATCCGATGCCCTCTTCTGGTGTGTGTCTGAAGAGAGCTCACAATGTATCCTAGCACCTGGAAAATAAACAAATAATTCTTAAAAAATAAATAAATACATACTATTCTCAAGAAGGGCAAGACCCACATTCCTATGGGGCTGTTATTGTGGGGTTGCTAACAGGGCTAATAGTGTTGAGTCTAATAGATGTTACATAGTATCATTGGTAGAGATCAGGCTGCGGATGGGCTATGGGGAGTTACCATGCCCTGTCCCCTGGGGAGATGTAGAATGGAGGAATGAAGAGGGATGGACCCTGGCCTGCCCAGGGGAGGGTGCTTCTTACCCTGACTGGAGTCTGAGACGAGAATGAGGGGCCATGGAGCTGGAAGAATTGTATAGAGGGCAGGGAATTCTAGAAAGCAATTTGGTGCCTATTTGGGAGGTAGCACTGCATAGGGTCACAGGGACAGCCTGGACCTAGTGAGGGTCACCCCACTCTCCTGCTGGTACGGATTTCCATCTGCAGGTCCACCGAGGGCTCAGAAGAAGATGACACTTTCAGTCACTCCAATTTCCAGTCCCAGGAGACACACCGTCACCAATTGTTTAATTGGCACACCATGCTGGGATAAGGGATATCAGCTCTTCTGTGGTCCTGGGCTTTCAAGCGTACACCGTTTTTTCTTTTATAGAGGAAGACATGGAGGCCTGTGCTGCTGGGCTCTGCCCAAAGCATCTGGAATAATGGAGCCTCTGGCCCAAGGCAGGGTAGGAGGTGAGTGACAACAGAAGAATTTGCATGTACGCACATCAGCAGCACATAGCTCAGGCCTCCAAAGGGGAGGAGGAGGAGAGGGAGGCAGCCAGGCAGGCAGGCAGTAGTGGGGGGGTCAAGGTGTGTGAAAGAAGATCCCTGGCCACTGTTCCCAGGGCTGACTCTGGCTTGGAGGATCCTCTGAGGTTGGGCTTGTGTGTCCACAGCCAAGGCTCACACTTATTCACACTTGCTGCCCCATGCTTCCCTCTGGGCAGCAGCTGTGCTCTGGAGCATGATGCTGAGTCTTGGGGATGCAGCAGGTTGTGAATCCCAGGTCTTGAAAACTCCTCACACCCCAAAACAGGCTTGACTACATCTCCTCAGCGGTTTCTGCCTCCCTGAAGTCCATTCCACAGTATCAATATGTCCTGAGGGAGACTGCATCTCTGCTTCTTCTAAAGTTCTGTGGTTCCTATTTTACCAGGAGAAAAAAAAGCTACCGTATTCTGGACACCAGCAACCGGCCAAATCCCAAACCCTCACCTGCGCCTCAACTTCCCTGGGCTGCACTTGTCTCTCCAGTTCTGGCTTGTTTTATGCTACCTTTCACCCTCTCTTAGCACTGCCTTATTCCCTTGTGGCATGCTCCAGCATGGAGAGCTGCATCTCTCATAGCTGCACTGAATGCCCCAGAGTGTGATTACACCCAAGACATGGGGAAGTCCTGCTTCTGCACCCAAGAATGTGTGGACCTCATTTGAAACAGGTCTCTGCAGATAGAATTGCAGCATGAAGCTGTAGAAGGTAGAATGGGTCTCTATGCTGTTTGACCAGCACTAATGTCCAGCTGCCATCCACAGGTTAGGGGTGAGCAGAGGAGTTTTGCTTCTGCTGTGGGGGAGGTGCTCAGCATGCAAGCGTTTGGCTTGGGTATCAGAGAAGCCTGAGCCGCAGTGTCCACTCTTAGCCTTCAGAAGCTATTGTTTCTGGCTGTGTGGGAACAGAAGCCTGGTATCATCCTTGGCCATTTGCAGCCAGTCCCGTGGAGGACATCCTGCGCCTGAGAGCCTCTCACCTCCCTCTGTACAGGCAGCTGCTCCTGAACTCCCCCTGAGAGACGACCATGCTTGCGTCAGGTACATACCCTAATTTAGGGGTCAATGGAGCCACCAGACGGAGGTCAGCTGGAGGCAGGTCACATGTGAGACCGGAAGTGTGGGGTTCTTCTCATTATGCTCACCCTGTACTTCTCCCAGCAGGAAGCAAGAGCAAACCTGGCTTTGCTTGCTTTCTCTCTAAAATCCAAGGAGATTTTAGGGGAGAAAATCTAAATCGAGCAACTCTGCTTTTAAAACTCAGAATCAGAAGGGCTTTGGGTGTAGTTCTGTGGCATTTTCTCCCCAGGAGTCACAGGCACTGGACTTGAGCTGGCAACACCACACAACAACAACAACAACAACAACAACAACAAAACCTTAATACTCAAGATTCTGGGTTGTTTTAGGTCCATCCCAAGAATTTTTCGCAATTCACCATTAAGGAGGCCCACCAGGGTGGAACCTCACTCTGTGCCTCTTCAATATGGCTACAAGAATGAGGTCCATTTAGTGGTGGCTTGTATTCAGGACAGCCCAGGTCCCCAGGGTTCCTGGCTCTGCCTGTGGCTTCTGGCCTCTGCAGAAGTTAGCTGGGCTGAGAACTCTCGCTTCACAGCTGTCTCCCAAGTTCAAGCTGGATCGCCTGGCCTTCTCCTGAACTGTTTTACTTGAGGAGGCATGAGGATCAGGTTACACAGCACACGCTGAGAGAGCTGGGTTTGAACTGGTGGATCCATGGGTCCTAGCCCCTGCCACACTGCCACACAGCACCCTCTGGCACCCCTGCTATTTGAAGAACCCAAGGTCAAGACCTGGAACTGAGTCAGATGTTCTGCAGTGGGCGAGGCACTGTGTGGCTACTACTATAGAATTTGTCACAATGAGACAAGGTATCCTTCCTCAGCAAGAGCCTAGCTTCTCCCTCCTTTCTTACCCTCCTCCCGTCTCTCTTCTTCCTCCCTTCCTTCCTCCTCTTCCTTCCTTCCTTCCCATTCCTGTCATACATCATCCCTTGAGTACTGCTATGCACCTATAGTATGTCTCCATGATGCCCAGTGATGACTGCTGTCCAGCAGGCAGGTGGGGTACAGAACTGCTGCTGGATCCTGGCCAGGGCTCCCTCTGCCCTAGCCATTGCTCAGAACAGGGCCCAAGAAGGGGCCCGGGGTCTCTTTATCAGCATGGCCTCCCCAGCTGCCAGGGCCAGCCTCAGGAAAATATGAGTCTCTCTTCTCCGCCGTTGGCCAGCACTGCAGCAGACAGCCAGCCCTGGCAGTACAGCCTGGCACCCACCTCACCCTGCCTGGGTGGCCAAAGCATTTTGGGGAAGTTGGCTGAAGGTCTGCGGAACACACCTCGGTCCATCACTGAGGGGGGGATTGCTTGAGGTCTCTATCTCCATGCCCATGTCAGCCTCATTCTCAGTGGAGGGATGGCAGCAATGAAGTCTATGGCCAGGCCTGGGTGAGAAGGTCTTGCCTGTTACACTGAGTTTCAAGTGAGAGAACTATACCGCTATTCACCCTCCCCCTCCCCCACTCTCTCTTTCCAGCGTCTCTTCTCTGCTTCCCATGCAGCCTCTACTCCTCCTCTTCAGCTCTTTTTTGACCCAGACCTGTCTCTTAGCTGACCAGCCCTTCAGCCTCACAGGGATAGACCTAGGAACCCAGCTTGACCGCATATTGCCACTTTGTAACTGTCCTGGTGTGGCTCATCCACCTTGATCTTAGTTCTGGCCCAAACATGAGGACTGAGAAGAACCTAGTCTATATGGGTGCTGCTGGTCTCATTACTTGCATGTGACCTGAATGGCCCAGAGATGCTAAATTATGTCATTTGTTACTTCCTAGGGAGACAACAGGCTGAGATCTTTTGATGCTGCTTGGATTAAAACATACTGAAAGATTATTTCTTCCTTTTCTTGATGAAGGTATATGTATATAAAGGTATTTATGTGTTTGGCTCCCTAAGACCATGTGTCTGTTCTTTTTTGAAATTCTGTATCCTCTTTAGGGTGTAGAAGCATTACCTCAATTCCTCCGCTTCCTTACATAGTGTTCTCCCTGACAGTGTCTGTGTTTGTCTCTTCTTGACAGATTTCTGCCACGTTGAACCAGGACCATTCCAATGTCTGCCAGCGAGATCTTGTCTTTCCTCTCTGTACTGGGCAATGATCCCCTGTTTCAGAGGTCATTCTGAGGTTCTAGGGATTTGACTCCAACATGTTTTGGAGATCGCTATTCCCAGCTGCTGTTTGGTTACGGAAATTTTGAAAGTGGAACCTTGTTATATCATCTCGGGGCCTGGCCAGCCTGGCCATATACGCCACCATGAATTCAGCCATGCCTTCTGCTCATGAGAACTAAATAAAACGGGTGAAACTACAAATCAAAAACCTTTCTCTTTCTTACATTGTTTCTTGGTATTGGGCTCATAGTGTGATACAAAAGTAACAAATGCTGGGTGTGCCAATTAGCGGGTAATTTAGTGTTCCATAGTCTGAGGCTGCAGGACCAGGTTAAAGGAAGATCTTATTAGGGGAAAAATTGCTCAGGAAGAACTGGCCTGGGAGAAGTTGGTATCTTAGATCTTGTGCTTGTTTCCCCAGCTTACAGACTTGTCAGGGGATCCCAGAGGTAGGGATGCATGAGATTCACTTCAGAGAAGCCAGAGGAACACTGGGTGGTGCCCAGTGCAGGAGTCGCTGGCCTTGGGACTCAGTCCAGTTCTCCAAGATCCCTTCAGGGACACCCAGTGAGCCCAGCCCAGGGAAGCTGGACAAGCAAATGCTACACATATATATCTACAGGACCCTGCTCCGCTGGGACCCCCTTTCCTTCCTTTTTAATTTTAAAAGATTTATTTATGAGCACACTGCAGCTGTCTTCAGACACACCAGAAGAGGGCATCAGATCCCATTACAGATAGTTGTGAGTCACCATGTAGTTGCTGGGACTGGACTCAGGACATGTGGGAAGAGCAGTCAGTGTTCCCAACCACTGAGCCATCTCTCCAGCCTGGAACCTGTCTCTTAACAGGGTTTCTGCTGTTCTCTGAATCTTGTAGGGACCCCACAGGTACAGAAGGCTGCTTAGGGAGGGCCACTCAGATTTTCAGCTCTACTCCATGCTTGTCACTTCACCTAATGTGTTCCTGCCAGACCTCATTATCATCTCTCTAGGCTTATCCCTACATATGTGTGGGTGTGTATGAGTGTATGTTCATGAGTGTGGATGTGTGTGTGTGTGTGTATGCATGAGTATGTATGAGTGGTATATGCACATGTGGCTGAGTGTGTGAGGGTGTATTCATGAGTATGTGTGGAGTGAGTGTGTGTTTCAGTGTGTATGAGTGTGCGTGCATGAGTACGCACGCATGTGTGCATGTGTGTGCATGAGTGTGTGTGCATGTGTGTGCTTATGTGAGTGTGTGTGAGTGGGGTCTGTGTTTGCAAACTTTTCCATTCCTATGGAATGGAAGCTGCAGAACACAGGTTGACACTCCCTATGTACTTATATGATTGTCCCCTGAGGAGTTTTCAGCTAGAGTCAGGGCTCAGAAAGTTCTGGATGCTGGGTGAATTTGTGAAGCATTTTGGCACACTGTCCTGATGTCAACCCATTTTAGTAGCTTGTCTTCCTTCCTTCCACATCCACTCTCTCCTCCTCCTCATCTTCCTCCTCCTCCTCCTTCCACTCTTCCATCTCACTCTCTCTCCAAACAGGATTTCTCTGAGTAGCCCTGACTATCTTGAAACTTGCTCTGTAGACCAGGCTGGCATGCAACTCAGAGGTCAGCCTTCCTCTACCTCCTGAGTGCTGAAATTTAAGGCACATGACACTATGCCAGGCCTCATACCTTAATCATACTGAAGTTCCTGCCCCAGAGGTTGGGGAGATAGCCAGAATTCTTCACTGTGATGAGGCTTCAGGCTTGCCCTGGAAGTAACAGAGCTCCAAGGCACTCATGGGGACCCTGGGAGCTACTCTCATACCGGCACACAGTCACCCAGAAAACTGCTTGGGAATTAATGGAAGGACTCTAAGGCATCAGGGCCCTACAGATGTATGCAGCCTTTGCTGGTCTACCCTTCTCATGGGACTGGGAGGCTGGGCAGCTCTCAGCACAGGGGCCCCTGAACTGGGTGCCAACCATGGCCTGAATCTGCCTCGCAGCAGAATGCTGGCTGCCCTTTGGTTTATGGCTGTTTCTTCTTTCTCTGGGACCTTTGTGCTGGGATCCCCAGGCACCCCACCTATGGCAGATGTCCCCAAGGTCACTGGGCCTGACTTCCCTGTCCTGGAGACTAGGGCTTGGTCTCCAGGTAGGGCCAGGGACATGTTTGATGAACACTTTTCAGGCTGTGTGGACAAAATTCATGGACAGGGGAGAACCAGCGTCTATAGGGCACCTAGTAACCCCTCAGTGAGCATTGAGTCCAATTTGTTCGTTTACTTCCTGTAACAAAGACTTTGCACTGTCTGTAGAGAGGGAACATTCTGGGTAGGAAGACATTATGGTCCCTGGAGAATATAGATCTACTCTCAATGGGACGGTCTTTTTCTTGGGATGGGGCAGAAACTAGCTCCTTGGTGCCATGCCAGTGGTTCTGAGTCCTGAGCTCCCTGGTACCCTATGTGAGATGTTTGGTCCCCTGAGGCTCTGAGGTGACCCTGTGGAGGATCTGCTTGTTTGGTTGGTCACTATCTCCTTACTCTCTCCATATGGTCCTCAAGAGCACAGCAGTTCTTAGATATATTAAGGTCTTTGTCTGTCCACCAGGAGTCTAGGAGTAGATAATCCTGTGGTCCACTTTGTCAGAACCCAGCACACTTGAGGTTCAGAATCTGCTGTGGTCCTCTACCCTGTCCCAATAACCTTGAGTTCCCAAACCCTTTCTACTTTTCTCCTGGCCCCTTCCAAGGCTCAGGGAGATTCAGGACCTTCTTGGAGTTCTGTGGCAATCGCAGGCAGGGGACCCTTGCCAGCACCAGGGCCTCGGCAGCACTTCAAACTCATCTAACTCAAATCACTCACTCTTGACCTCCACTTGAGTTCCTGAGCCCAGCTCCTGGGTTCTGGTTCTTGTGGTTTAGAGTGGATCTGGAAGCTAGGGTCACAGGTCATAGTATAGTCTCCAGGTCAAGTTTTCCTCCCAGGTGAGGCCAGACAGGATCGAGGGAGCCTAGCTTGACCTTCCTGGTTTGGAGTTGGGGGAAGGAGGCAGGGGGGGCTGTAAGGGCAGTTCAGAGGCATATTTGTCATGCCAGCTATGGAAGCTCTTGTGGCCCAGACACCCCAGTTATGAGAAGACTTTCAGTCAGGAGGGCCAGGGAGACTTTTATTGCTTTTATTACTCTTCGGAGGATCGTGATCTTTCACCTTTGCCTGGGATTAGTGGGGCCAACAGGTCACCTGCCTGCTACTCTCAGACTCTTGGGCTAGGTCAGTGTAGTGGTGACCAAGCTGCTTTACTGTTTCTGGGCCCTCCTGTTACCTGCCCGTTACAGGTCAGCAGGTGCAGCCTTCACAGGTGCTGTACCTGGGATGTTCTGGAGTGGGAGACCAGGTAATGAGGCTCCAGAAGAGTGAATCTTCTGTAGGCCAGGCTTGTACAGACTCTGAGGTAATGACAAAGGAACACATGGGTCCCTTTCTCCTGCACTTGAGCCTTGAGGAGAGCAGTTAAAAAGCAGTTACACCAAGTGGCTGCGAGCAAGATATGTTGTAGAAGGGCAGAGGGCCGCACAGACCACGATAGGCACTCTCTCCAGCCCAGAGGGGTGAAGAACAAGGGACATCCAGAGGTTCCCTGAAGGACTGAGACATGGAGCCTGGACACAGTATGTAAGGATGAGGAGGTGGAAAAGCCAGGATCTTTGAGGCTGCTGTGGGCACAGCTTTCCAGGGCGAGTGAGTGTGAGCCTCCCCTGGGACCTGAAACCCTCGGGGTCCCAGATGTGCAGAAGGATGAGGGCAGATGTTAGATGGAGTTGGGAGGTGTGAAGGATGTTGTCCTGCCACTCTGAGGGTGGCCTGGACTTGGTGGCCAGGGAGACTAGGGCCAAGAGAGGAATGAGACTCCCTCTTTGGGTAGAGTAGGCCTAATGACTAACTGGCTGCTTGGGGTTAGAGAAGACCCTAAGGGCCCAGGTGCCTCCTGGTGGTCCAGCTGCCTGTGTGTGTGGGTTATCAACTGGAGGGGCATAGCAGTGCCTCTCACAGCTGCTGGCCAGGGTAAAGGTGGTCCTACCTACCCTGGCAGCTCCAGGGGAAGCCCTGCTCCTCCTTTTCCTCTGCCTGCAGGCTGCATTTCTTAACTATAAAGAACAATAAATTACAAATCTGGAAAAAACATCCCTTGTCCCACAAAGGACAGGGCTGTCCCCAAATGACAAATGGCTCTGAATTAACATTATTTCGTATTTATAACTTCCGCAGTGACATGAGCTTACAGATGCCACGGGCAAGTCCTGGCCTGCCTTTGGGGTATGAAACCCATTGTCCAGCTGACGGTGCTTCTAATTGCGGCGCCACTCAGCAGGGCAGTGTGAGCAGATCTGGAGGAAGTACAGGGCCCAGTCCCCTCAGCAGGACAGAGTGACCAAGGAACGGCCACTTCTGTCCACTCACACATAGGCTATGGGATATGCTAGGGCAAGAGTTTCTTAAATCTTTATTTTATGGTGAAACTTGAGACAGCATCTGGGAGAGATGTCAGGAGTCTCCTACTTGGGGCGGGGTGGGGGTGGCTTACATTAGCATCTGGGATGGGTCAGTGATTGATTGAGAGGGCCTGAATCTAGCAGTAGGAGCCAACAGGCAACATACAGCTCCATGAGGCATGTCCTAGGATCTGAGATCACCACACGTGCTGAAGGCCATTACACTGCCCCAGGAGAGTCCCCCTCTTCATCTACGTGTTGTTAATAAGTAAATGTAGGGACATGACCAATAAGGACCTGGGAGGTAGTGTGAAAAGACGCAGAAGAGGAGGCAGTGGGGGGGTGCAGCTGTGTTTGGTTTGGTTTTGATCAAATCACAAATGGCTCCTGTATGGATGTTCAAGGATATGCAGAAATGACGGCTAGGGCATCGCTTGAGTCTCCTATGGGCTACCACTGCTCAGGGTAAGCCTGTCTGTCACCAACACTCTTCTGCAGACAGGGATTCTAGCACAGAGCTGCTGAGAACTGCCAACCATTCCCCAGCCCTGAACTCCCACCTCCCCGGTAGCAGCCCCCGAGGTCCGTAAATCTGCACTTGTGTTGTCCCAGAGGTTCGTGTCTGACAGGGCTGCTGTGTCCCTTCTGGTCCTGGATCTGTTATCGCCAGCACGTGTTCGCTGCAGGTCTCTGTCTCCTATTAAGCGCCACCAGATAAGACTCCTTTCAGAGCTGCCTGACTACAGATGGCGACGATTTCAGCATTTAACTTCCTGGGCTCGATTGTGATGAACAAGGCAGATCTGCCAGTCCATCAGGATGTGGGCTGTGGGCTTGTCCAGGCTTCCTCAAGGAGTCCTGATTGCAGAAAAAGGGTTCTGACCTGCCCAGTGGCATTGCCTCTTCTCCCCAGGGTATAGGGTATGTCTGCTAGGCTGAGATGCTAGCTTTGCCAAGATCTTCAATCTTAGGCAGAAGATCCTGGTAAACTCGAGGAGGGGGAAGCATGAGCCACCCATCTGTGGCCGACTCATTCCTAGCAGATGTTGCTGGCTTAAGGAGGCGTTCCCAGGCATTAAGGGTTTTTGGTTTTTATCAAAAGTTTGGCCCTGGCTGCAGAATCTAGGGAAAGACTGTGCACCTGAGGCTTGGGTGGGACCTGCTTTCTCCACACCCAGCCTGTTACAAGGTCAAGAGTATGTGAGGGAAAACCCACAGCCCACTGCCTCTGCTGACTCTGATTCAGATGTGGGCAGGCTGGACCTCTCAGTATGGCTGGAGGAAATAATGCAGCCCTGAGCCCTAGGCCAGCATTTTCTTCTCTCTCAGTCAGCCCCAGGAGGTAATAAATAGGTCAATGGAACAGGTCCACAGTGATGGGCATCTAACCTCCAAGACCTGCTACCTGGTTGAGGAAGGTTGGCAGATCACAGAACTATACAGATGGTTGTGGGGTCCCTTCTGCTTTTCTTCTGTTCCTTTCTCTCTCTATTTCTCTTCTGTCTGTCTGTCTCTTTATCTCTCTCTCTCTCTCTCTCTCCACCCCTTATCTCTGTCTTTCTCCATCTCTTTTCTTTTTTCACCAGGGAGAACGCAACTAGGCAGATCCAGCCTCCTGAGTGTCCTCCAGTGCTTGAGGCCTGTGGATTACCCCCTGAGAAGTGCCTGGCAGAAGGGACTGCTCTCTCCCAGCTGCCTCCTACTGGACCGGGCAGAAGACCCTTGATCCTAGGGGATCTAAGTCCCAGTATGCAGAGACACACTGGCATAGGATGGACCACTATACTTTCTGTACTTTCCCAGAGCCCTCTGTGGGATCCGCACGGATGAGAGGCCTCACATCTCAAGAGCCTTCCAATAACTACTCAGTCTTCTTCCTGATGCTTCCTGGCCTGACCCATTCACAACGCCATCCAGACAACTCTCTCAGAAGGCTCTGGGGAGTCAGAGATGTTATGTTGAATAGTTTGTCCAGTGGGTCTCTTTGGATTGTAAATTCAGCCCTGAGATTAGATGACCAGCAGGTGAGGGGGAAGTATCTTAGGTCGCCTTTTGAGGGAGATGTCACTTCCAAGAGGACAGTAGTCACCTAGATGGCCTGCTTGGGACCCAGGTGAGCAAGCTATGAGACGCGGACTGGCCTGTCTTGCTGGATCCTCTGTGAGGAGGGATTGTGGAGGTCTGGCCGACACAGTGGTCTGCCTCATTTGTTCTGAAGCCTACATCACCATTGCTCCACGCTTGGATAAGGTGGCGTGACACTGGCTTCTGCAGCCCCTTGAAGGTCACTCCTTTTTCTGCTTCTTTCCTCAAGCTATCAAGCTGACTTGAGGAAAGTTTAGAAAAAATAAATTAGACTGTTGTATTTGTCCCAGGAAATAGTTTGTTGCCATCCGGCTCTTGTCATATATTCTGAACAATCACGACTGGGTTAGGGAATGAGCTCAGCTGATAAAGCCACAAGGCGCCGATTGGAGGGCCCCCAGTTTAGAATTCCAGCACATGGGAGGGTGGGTCCTAGAGCTAGTGCTGTGTCCTGGTCCATAGAACCCATTGGCTAGGTTGGGGAGGGTACCCCTAGAGCCCATTGGCTATTGTTGTGGGAGGGCCTTAGAACCCATTGGCCAGTCAGCCTCATCCCAATTGATGAGTGGGTGATACACTGAAAGAGCCTATATGAAAAACAAGAATGGTCATGGTGTGATGGTGCACACCTAATCCCAGCACCCTGAGGCAGAGGATCTCAGAGTTTGAGGCCACTCTGTTCACAGAGAAGTTCCAGGCCAGCCACGGCTACACCAAGTGAGAACCTTTTCAAAGGCACAGAGCTACAAATTACCCAAGATGGTAGCATGACTGTCTGACAAAGCAAGGTAGAACACAAGGGTCAATGGCTCCTGAGTTCTGCTCTTAACCACTTTACTACCCAGACTCACCTGGCTTGCATCTTCTAAGTCCTTAGAGAGTCTGTAAGGTAGTGCTAAAATACTAGCCTTTAATTCTATCTAAAAGCTTCTGCAAACTGTGGAGAAATGGCAAATGAACAATTCAGTTATGTAGATAAGGTACATATGAGGGCCAGTGAGTTAGATCAGCGAATAGAAATCTGAGGGACAGTGAGAAGGCTCAATAGCTTATAGTACTTGTTGTATAAGACTGGCATCCTAAGTTCAACCATCATACAAAGGTATAAAGAGAGAAATGTGACACAAAGTTGTCCTTAGACCTCTGCATATGTTACAATGGTTTGATTGCACATACCAACATTGTGTGCACACACATAGTTACACATCTCTCTCTCCTCCCCTTTCTCCTCTCCCTCCTCCCCTCCCTCCCTCCTCTCTCTCTCTCTCTCTCTCTCTCTCTCTCTCACACACACACACACACACACACACACAGACGCACTCACACACATACACACACATTACACATATACATACACATTCTACCACCACCAAAAATAACGCCAAATAACTCCTTAAAGCCCACTTCTTTTTCCCAGACTGGTATCTCTCAGCTCTTTCCCCTTCTGACCAAAGCATCAATGGATGGTACTTTAAAATAGTGTATCTGTGGGGTTTTTTTTAATCTAAATGCTGCTGAAGTGAGAGACTGAGAAAATGGAGAATGTTCTTTTGCTCTCAGTAGCAGAATTACTCTTGCAGCCTGCTATTATAACTCCTCCGTAGCTTCTGTCAATGCTGCCCGGGGCCATGCTAAGCTTTATTCACCAATTCTGTGTTTGAGTCCTGAAATGAGGCTATCGATTTATGATCAGTGTAACTCCTGCCTGACTTCTGGGTGTGACTGTTCACTAATATAGGGTCTTCAGAAAAATTACCCACTACTCTTCAGCAAAATCTACATCTTAATCCTATGTCACTCCAACGTCTATCCTATAATAAAAAATAAACACATGCTGGATGTTTGACTGGAATTGCATGTGGTACCTAATGGTTTGGGGGGGAAGAACACAAAGATTTCAAGGATTTGTGTGTTACAAGCCATATGCCAGGAGACAGAAAAATAAAAGATCTTCCAGTTATAATATAATATAAAATAAAACAATGTTTTTTTTTTAAATCCTAGCAATCCTCTTTCACGAGAAACCAACATTATGCCTTGTTATCTCTTTGCTCTTTTGTTTCCTCAGTGACATAAAAGGGTATGAAGCTGACTCATACTCTTTGCTTTGGACTTTCATCTCCCTAAATATAAACTGACTCTCATGTATAATAGGCCTTAGCAATGTCACAGATGCTTTGTGTTGCTCCAGGACTTTGGTTAAAGTACTTCTGTTCTTCTGCCTATTCATAAAGTATCCCTTAGGATGGAATTCACAGGAAATTTGACAATAGCTAAGTCTGGGTGAGAGGAGGGGAGAAAAATCTCTGTTAACCTGGGAAGAATTTCCATATATTCTGAGCACTTGCTTCAGAAGAACTAGTCTGTAAAGTTGTGTGAATTCATCTAGTGATTTGAAGAGATGGGTGCTCCAGGCTTCTTTCCTAGTGGAGAAAACATCTATTTAGTACTACAGAGATGACTGAGGAAAGTGAGAAAGTGGACAGTAAAGTGCCCACGGGAGTTGCAAGGTTCCTGAAAGAGAGTGCTACTGGGAGGTAAAAGATGGGTTTGCCAGTTCCCATGCCTGAAAATGCAAAGAAGAGCCTTGAGTGTGGGTCCTTTTGCTGTGGCCAACTCCCAATCTCATTAATATCATACTACAAAAACCATGCTCTCTATATTCACCTCAGAGAGATTCATGGCTAATACAAGAGCAAAGTAGTTGTCATTTCCCACAGTGCTTCCAATCTGGGGGCCATTAGCAAGCAGGCTTCGACCACGTTCTGGGGCATAGAGACTCTTTAGATGATGAACAATGGCAGACAGCAGCAGAAACTCTGGGGTAAAGAGTGTGTCTGCTGGGTCTATGAAGTAGAAAGTTACCAAATAGGGCTCTCTGAAAAAAATGCTGGGATAAGGCTTACCCAGATGAGCATACCTGTGTAGCTAACTAAGCATAGCTTATAGCTAGCAGTGAACCTTCATCTACTACAAAATCCAGCTCTAATAACAAATGCTTGCCTATGCCTGCATCCCAAAGTAACTTGAAAATTTTCAACATACAAATTGTTTCACCAAACAAAATTACTAATTACCACATGTCCTCTGCTGACTGACATCAGGCTTCATGGTGAGAAGCCCCTCATTTCATTCTCAGAACAACTCTAAAAACTAAGGCAGGCAGGCATGCTCACTAATGAGTGAGAAAACTGTCCCAGAGAGGTGGAGACTTGATTATAATACTCACGTGGTCACTGGATAGTGTAAAGCCAGATTGCCATTCCAATAGAGCTAGGGCGGGAGAAGCACTCCTCCAGCATCAGGGACTGCAAATTCTCACTGTCTTGCCTTTCTCTTCTCTCCCATTCTGTCCCTGTACTTCCTCTTTTCAGACAAGACAGGGATTCCTGTAGTGTTTGGCTGACCAGCCCTGTTGTATTTTCTGAGAGGACAGGAAGTAAGTAGGGCAGGATAGTAACACCTTACCCCACTTCCTACTCTATTTTTAAAAGTATTCCCATTCTCCATTAAAAGCCTCATGAAACAAAAAATTTAAACACAAAAAATGCAGTAAGCAGATGCACTATTGAGTAATAAAACCTATAGCAAGTTTGTCTTCTCTTCATATATACATGATCCATCAGCAGACCTGCACTCATGAAGATGGGGCATTGTAAGACCCCAGTTTTTGAGTAGATAGCAAGGCTGAGAAGAGTCAAGTGTCCAGGGCCCTTCTTGCCTGCATCACCTTCTCCTGAGATGCTAGACATGGGAAGTGTCTTCTAGTTGATGTTTTCTCAAAGAAAAATAGGAAGTGACAGCCACCGAGGCCTTTGCGTTGCTACTGAGAACACAGCTTCCAACTTATAGGAGTGAAAGTTTCATATTGGAGTTAGCAGTTTATTAGTTTGTAGAAAAAAGAGAAAACTCTCCCCTTTCAACACTTCATGATCACGGTCACTCTCCACCCCCCTCTGTCTCTCAGGGTGATTTCAATAAATGTCAAAGGTAATGCTGGCACAAGCCAGAAGCCTGATGAGAGTGTGAGCTGACACCATGAGCTTGGAAGAGTGACTCATGTACAGCCTTCACTATAGCATCCAATGCATAATATCCCTCGGAGCTCAGGCACGGGCTGGATAGCTGATAGGTGCGACACTGTCAATTAAAATGCTCTACTCATTTTCACCACTCCTAAGACCTGTGACAAAGAGCCTCTAAGGAACTGGAGTCCCTTTTGGTACTTGACAGTGAGCTGATGCCTAAAGTTCTGTGACAGTGGTAAAATGGGACTGTGGCCCTGGGACAAGAGTCAGCCCTGGCTGTCAGTGGCCAATCTATAATCTTTAAATTTTTCAACCACTCAGGCCTAAGTTCTTGAGATCTGAAGAACAAGAGTGTCATAAAGATAATACATTCCAAGATACCAGGAGTTGCTGAAAATGCAGCTATCACAAAGCTTTATGTATTCTCTGTGTTTACCAAGGGCCCAACACATACTGTGCCCATAACCCTAAATTCCGAAATTTCACTTTTCTTCTTTACAGTTTATTGTCAGAAGATTTATTCTGACTATTGATCTAGCTAGCTGCAGCTGCAGCTCACAATTCCTGATACTCAAAGGGCTGAGAAAGAATGATCACTTGAGCCTAAGAGTTCTTGTCTACCCTATGCAATATAGTGAAACATCATTGCTTAAGCAAACAAGCAAATAAACAGAAAACGAATCCAATCAACCACACTTCCAAATGCTTCATTTCTTACTTAGTGAACTTTTTGCTTAAACAAGCATCTTATAGCTCCTCTAGCAGATGTAAGTTTCTGACATCAGTACTCTTTTGCTTTGGGGTCATAGTTGAGTAAAATGAAGGTGAATAAAAGACTTCAGTTAGCAACCTAATAGTAGAGACAGCCACCAGGTGAATATTATATACAATGTGGATCCATGGAACAAACATAGCACTCACATCTCAAAGAGTATGGAGCAGGATGCTATAAGATACCATCAACAATGGCAGCATGGTATGACTTAAATAGAAAAAAATATTTACTTATGGATATCTCTCTCCTCACAATTTACTGAGGGTTTCTGAAATGGTGGCAAGCAGAACCAACAACCTAAGGGCCATTGAGGTCTGTTTCTGTGCCTTATAGATTTATGGAATATCTATTATGTAAATGAATAGCTCTTTACACTTACAGATTTCTTTAAGAATCTGTGATGCACAGAAATGCAAGGATCTATGATGCTCTTAAAGTAATATCACATACATTTTATAAGATTTACTGATGTTGAAGGGAAAAGTGTGGAAGAAATAAGGGAAACCTTATTTCTAGGAGGTTCTCCTGAAAGGCAGAACTGTGCCTTGCCTTTAACTTCTAGTTTCCCAGAGATCAAGTAGTCTACACAACACTATTAAGATTTGCATATTGTTCCTACGGTTAACTGGGATTTTCATGTAAAATACAATCAAAAGAGAAGACAATCTCTCTGTCTACCTAGGGGTGACCCAAATGCAATCCCTAAATTCACCCTTGAGAACATCCAGATGTCTTCACTGTATGTACAGTTCTGAGCGATTCCTGTGCCTGTGTGTTACTGTTTGTGTTCATAAATTATTTTATAATTGTTTGGCTGACTCTCCTGATAACCTTTTAAATTAAAACTCAGCCTCAGTAATGGATGTTTTGACCCCACTTGCCAAGGTCAGGGGCAGAAATGAGTGAAGACCTCTGGTTAGAAAAACCCTTCTATGCTTTTCTGGCAAGTCCACTGTCATCACAGTTAATTGAGATTTGAGAAATGGGTAACAAAACAGCAGTGAGTAACGGTGTTTGCAAATTAGTTGAAGCCAAGTGAGTTTTTGCCTGGAGTGTTCAGACTGAAAAAAAATAAATATAAGGAAAATCAATGTTAGCCTGGAGAATCTTTCTTGTTTTTCCACTGATTTTCCATGAACTAAAAGCATATAGATTAGACTCAGCTGCGAAATGTCTTTTCGGTTTTCATTTTTCTTTTGTGACCTTTAATGTATACCTGTCAGGTTCCAGATGAGATGTAGTAGAAACAACCTGAACAGTAGTAGGGACAATAGCATCAGCTCAACCTGTGTCCCCTCAATTCATCCCCTGGTACAGATCTTTTCCGAAGCATTATGTAATGTGTTTCCTGGAAGGAGTACATCACATTTGCTCATCTTCAATCTAATTGGGCAAAACTATCTCCAATGACCATCTCCACTCACAGTCCGTGCTCTAGGCTCTGCTCTCAGCTCCTTTCTGCTGCCCTTCCAATATCAAATGCGTGAAGTCAGTGTAAAACTAATGGGCTGGGCAGAAACACTGAATCATCAATCTCTACTTCTCTGCAAAATCACTGCTCAAAGATCTATATGCAGTTGTCTGTATGTGATAGCCAGTCCACTGCTCTCTATCCCCAGCACAGCATGTTCCATTTAGATATTAGGGAAGACACCATATGGTTAATGTCCATTGCTTTTCTGGCAAAAGAGTTCATGTTTTTCAGCTAGCGCTACGTAATTTGGCTCAAAATCTACTGAAACTCAGGCAAACTGCTTCTCCATGACAACAGGATGGAATCCTTATTGATCTTTATTACATTTACACTGTGGAGAAACAGAGAACACATAAACATATACATGGTTAATTCTTTTCTCTGAGCCGTCTACAGTTCAATAAACGTTGGTAAAATATTGAGCTTCAATAACGAGTGCTCTTTGTGCCTGGTTTGTTATTAGTTACCAGTGGTGACAGGAGGAAAAAAAGATATCCTTTGCCCTAAATGGGGACCAACCTCTTACTGTTTTGTGTTGATATTTTCTTAATGTCTTTACTTCTTCCACATTGCTTTTGAGGTTCTTTTCTGTCTGATCTCTATCTAGATTCTGATATCGCTTCTCTTTGGTTGGTTGCTTGCCTGCTTGCTTGTTTCCTTACTTTGTGTGTGTGTGTGTGTGTGTGTGTGTGTGTGTGTGTGTGTGTGTGTGTGTGTGTATGTGTTGAGGCACTTACACATTTCAGGCTTGAGTCACCATCACAATGGAGCTGAGGATGACTTTGAACTCCTCATCTCCCTGCCCTTGTCTTCCAAGCATTGGCACTGTGTGCCACCATTCCCAACTATAGAATTCCAGAATCAACATTTCCACTGTTCTTTTATACATAGGTCGTTTGCTACCAGGATTATTTCTAATACTGCCATTAAAAGTCACATAAATGTCAGTTTAACTTTCAACATGAAGCCTTAAGAGTATACGACCCATACTATGGAAATAGAAGAATCATTCCCAATGCTTCAAGAGATAATGGGGTTTGGGGGTAAAGGAGACAGGAATGTTGAAAGCAGCAGTTATCTTCTGAAAATGCACAAATAGCCAGCTAGTCTTTAAACCACTGTAGTCCTTAGCCTCGTGGAAGAACAGGGGGAGAAAGAAGAAGGAAATCACACCCTGTCACATTAAATACTCCCACACTTGGTTTCAATTTCTGTCAGGCTTCTCAGAGCTTCTGTATCCCTCATTCCCTTTCTTCTCTAATATGCTTTGTATTGATTTTTTTTTTCTCCTGGTTTCTGCTGACTACACAGTCTGAATAGGCTTTGACCTTAAAGCCGAGGTCAAGTTTGTATTCCTGGTAAAGAAAAAAATGAATTTTAAAAAAATTATCTGATCAAAAAGAACAATGGAGCAAGATACATCTCCTAAAATAGTAGAAAATGGTGTCTCCTCCTCAGATTTATTTCCATTTTAACGTTGATGTTCAAAGTGACAGATTAATAAAAGCTGCCAGTGAGAAGAGTACAATTCTTCCTCAGGTATTGTTGTTATGGGAGCCTGTCTGACATTGGGAGTTTTTATTATTATTACTAATTTAAATATTTATATTAAATATACTTTACATCCAGATCATTGCCTCCTTCTCCCAACCTTCTTACACACAGTCCTTTCTCCAATACCCACTCCTCTTCTCGTCAAATGTGATGGAAACCCCCTGGGGTATCCTCCCATTCTGTCACATCAAGTCTCTACAGGGATAGCAGTATCCTCTTTCCCACTGAGGCCAGAGAAGACAGGAAAGTTAGGGGAATGGGATCCACAAACATGCAACAGCTTTAGAGACAGCTCCTGCTCCAGTTTTTGGTCCTCATAAAGACCAAGCTACACATATGCATCGGAGTGTCTAGGTCCAGCCCATGTATGCTCTTTGATTTGTAGTTTAGTCTCCGAGAGAGTCTGCTGGTCTTCCTGTAGATTTCCTATCATTTATGTGGCCTTCAATTCTTCACCCCAACTCTTCACTAAGACTCCCCAAGCTCCATCCAATGTTTGGCTGTGGTCTCTACATCTGTTTCAGACAGCTGCTGCGTGGAGCCTGAAGGCCAGTTATGCTAGGCTTCCATCTACAAGCATAACAGAGTTTCATTAATAGTGTCAAAGACTGGCACTTGCCCATGGGATGGGTCTGAAGTTGGGCCAGTTATTGGTTAGCGATTCTGTCAGTCTCTACTCCATCTTTGTCCCTGCTTTTCTTGTAGACAGGACAAATTGTGGGTCAAAACATCTATGGATGTGTTGGTGTCCTTATCCCTCCACTGGCAGTCCTGCCTGTCTAGAGGAGGTGGCCACTTCAGGTTTCATATCCCCACTTCATGAGCCTCAGCTAAAGTGACCTTATTAACTCCTGGGAACCTCACCCATTTGATGACCCTCAACCACCCAACCCTACCAGCTGGCAATTTCCATTCATTCTCCTGGCCTATTTGTCCATCCCTCCTGCCCCTCCTCATACCTGATCCTAACTTCCCCCACCCCGATTCCCCTCCCTATCTCCTCTCACATCCAGTTCTTTCTCTCTATCTGTCCCCTATGATTGTATTTCCCCTTCTAAGTGAGACTGAAGCACCTTTCCTTGGCCCTTCCTCCTTGTTTAGCTTCTTTGGGTCTATGAAGTGTAGCATGGGTATCCTGTATTTTTTGGCTAAGATCCACTTATAAGTGAGTACATGCCACTCATGTCCTTTTGGATCTGTATTTCTTCACTCAGGATATTTTCTAATTCCATCCAGTTGCCTGCAAAACCCATGATGTTCTTGTTTTTAGTAGCTGAGTAGTATTCCATTGTGTAAATGAACCACATTTTCTGAGTCTATTCTTCAGTCTAGGGACATCTGGGCTGTTTCCAGTTTCTGGCTACTACAAACAAAGCTGCTCTGAACATAGAGCATGTATCCTTGGAGTATGGTGGAGAAGATTTTAGGTATACGCCCAGGAGCAGTATAAGTGGGTCATCAGGTAAGACGATGTCCAATTTTCATTGAAACTGTCAAACTGGGTAAAATACAGACGTGGCAGCATGGGATTCCTAACAGTAGGTTATACATAAGTGCTAAGCTGGAAATACAGGGTTCATATCATGTGGCCCCAAAGAATCTCTCATCAGCTAGTGCTGAAAATTTAGGCTAAAATCTGTAAGTTTGGTTAAACTTCCAGAAGTGTTTTGCAGAGAAAGCTCTTTACTGAGTGAGTTGTTTTCACCACCCACCATGTCTCTTTTAAACAGAAGCTAATACCATCCATTTACCTAGCTGTGGTTTTTGTGGGCATGGACCCCAGTTCCAGAGACAGCCTCTTCAGAGTGTGCGGATGGTTCTGCTTTCCTCAACAGTATATGGAAAATGAGATGTGGGGAGATTGTAGAAAGATTCTAGAAAAAGAGAAAAGACTTAGCAGAGATCTGTCTTGTTCTCCTTGGTATAATTGTCCTTCCTGTTCTGTTTTACTGGCAACCTAAAGAAGCCAATCCAAATGAAAACAGAGGGAAAAAACTAATAAAAACAAAACTGTGTCTTCGAGGCACTGCATCAGAGTTCTATTAGCTAGGCCTTACCTGTGCTGTGCACGGCTATTATTATTGTTGTTGTTGCTGCTGCTGCTGTTGTCATTGTCGTCGTCTTCTAAGGGCTTTACCATCTTTGTTTGCTTTATTTGCAGCCAGAATGGGACTAAAATTTTTCTCCAGGCTTAAGCCTTTGACAAGTCTCTAATGTGTGCATATGCTTGAGTTTTTAACTGTGGTTTCAATCACAAACATAAAATATTAATCGCACAGCAAGAACATGATGATGATTTCTCAGTAGGAGGGCACTCGTTAATTGCTTCTGGGAGGAGTTTCTTTCTAAGATGTTTGCAGCATCAGATGGGTGAGTAAATGGAGACCAGTTCAAGCATCTACAGCCCACCTTACACCTGCTTTCTATCAGGCAGCAGACTCTTAAGCCGTGTGACAAGTTCTAAAAGCAGTCACCATGGATGGCTGTTGAAATGTGGCTTATCCAGATTAGCGTTTGCTCTTTCCAGGGTGAATTGAATCATTTTTCTTTACTGTATGATAGTGTTGGTGCTGTTTAATAAAATGTGATCTGAAAGTCTCCAGGACTTGCTCTCAGTGGATTCTCTGTGAACATTCCCAGAGAATGTGAGTCTGCAATTATCCACTCTGGTGTTTATAATTGTGTTTACTGTATGATGACTGATGATGTGCCTCGGGTTGGCGTTTGTGTGATCACTGTATTTTTCCTTTGTCTGCTTCTCTGGCCTTTACAGACAGAGAGAGAACTTTACAACATTAACTGAATTCAGAGATTTCTCTCCTGCACTTCTATGAGATTTTTATTTCATGTATCACATACCTTTCTCCTGAGCATGCATATGTTTAGAATTGCTATGCCTTTCTCCTCATTACATCTTTGATCATTGCACATGTTCACTTTGACTTCTGGTAATGATCCCGGTCTGAAGAACACTATGCAATAAAGCCATATCAGCTTTCTCATGCTTATATATGGATTGCATCTGGTCATGCTTTAATTTTCCAATTATTGCATTGCATCTAAAGGACAGTGATTGTCAAGAATATGGAGAAATGGAAAATTTGTTGTTCCCACCATACTATAGTGAACACAGCAGCAACTAGGATCATGTATCCTGCACCTTTCTCCTTCTGCTCTTTCGTGCGTCTATGGGAGTTGAACCCAAGGTCCCGTGTTGCTTGCCAAGTACTCTACCCATATCCTCAGACCACTCTTCAATCCAAATCAAATGAAATCTAATTTCATTTCCCTTCAGTCCAAAGCAATTCCCTTAGCACTTTCAAGTTTTAATTCTGTTCAAGAAAAATTTGCATACATTTTGCTTTGGGGAAATGCCTTATACTAAGGATCTGTTAAACATGAATTCTGACTTTATAAATCTATGTCTATGCAACCATGTCTGATTTCACCCTCGTTTTGTAAGGTATCATACATATTTCTTCTTTCTGCCACACCAAATTGGCACATATTTTCTGGCTTGTAACATGAAAAAATATTATTCTTACAGTTCTAAAGCCTACCAGGGGTCTCACTGGACTGATGTCAGTGTCTAAAGACCTAGCTATGTTCTCTCTGGAATTCCTAGCAAAGAATTTATATCTTCAGCTTTTCAAGCCTCTAAAAGCTACCTGCACGCCCTGGCTCTTGGGCATCTTCAGGCCCTGAAACACTGTATCTCTCTGACTTTTCTTCTATTTCCTTTCTTCTATTGCTACTTTGTGACCACAATTTTTCCACAGGGGAAATTTTCTGGATTTAAAGATCAGTGTGATTTTATTTTTTTCTACCTGCATAATTCATTCTAATTTCCCACATCTCAAAGTCTGTAACCTTAATCACATCTGCAAACCCCCTTTTGCTGTATGTAGTTCTGGAATGAAGGTATAGCAATTTGGTAGTTGTAGCTGCTGTTATCCATTGCATTTAATTTTACCTTTAAGATCTCAATCATAGATTTTCCTCCCTCTATTTCAGACTTTTAAAATTTGTCTTCTAAGTGCAATCAGGTCCCCTCTGTCTGGTCAGAAAGCCATTATTCCAGCCTTGTTGTCATTCCCTCATAGTAACATGATGCTCTTCCCCTGACTGACTTGTAGAAGTCCTACAATCCAGAAGTCTGGAGTGTAGATGCATTATTTGTATTGACCCCATAAGGATTTGTTCACTTTCTTGGATTTTAGGTTGATATATCCCTTGATATTTAGGTAACTTTAGGCTATTTCTTACCCTGATTTCCACCCAAATTTCATTTCCTGGGTTCTACCTCTGTATATGTTACACCAACCAATATTGAGACCAGTCACTGAGCCCATAATACTTCTGGGCTTTACCATCCTGCACAGTGGCATGAAAGTTTGCTCAAAGAGAAAGAGCTGAACCTCCTGGGGATTTACGCTCTCAGGCACGCAGTCCTACACAAACTTCTTTTCATTTCCTGGAAAAAGTCACTTCATGCATTTTGCTCAGTTTTATGGGTCTTTTTGGCAAGAAGTCTGGCTTGGCTCAGGTTGCATTATCGTAGATGAGAACAGAAGTAGCCAAAAGTACTGTGAGAGAGCAGTTTGCATGCTGGCTGTTAGGGTCAGAACAGGAAATCGACTTTTCCCTTATGCTGAGATCTCGAATTTAGTTCATTACATCTATCTTTTCCTTTTGTAATTCTGACAGAGAATGGCATACATAAGTGTAGACAGAGTGTTGGCCCAAATATAGTCATTTCATGGCAGGAACAAATGAAAATTTCACATAGGTCTTATCTTAATTCACCATCAAAATCTTTGCTTTTTATTTGATTCCAAGACAAAAGATATTTTTATAAAAATCTCTTACAACAGAGAGACAGCTGAATTCTTGATTCATCTCATCATTAATTTGTATTCTACACTGCGAATGTTGCAAAGTGTCTTTAATTACTTTAATGTCTTTAAACAAAAAGACAAGTAAAGGAAATGTATTACCTAGTTTTCAGAAAGGTATGGATAACATTAAAAAACAAAACGTAGTAACAAGCTAAATATATGAAGTGAAATCGTGCAATTTACCAAATACTTTTTTTTGCAGGCTACAAAATGAAATTTACTATAATTTTGTAGAGAAAATCTCTGTTCCAAGGTCAGGTACCTGGACTTCTGGAAGTCAGTCTGGCCTCTTGTAGAGCAGGACTACCAGACACTCCTACCCTGCCCAGACAAACAATGTGGTCTTGAAATCAACATACAATGGGATGTGCCTATTATTCTCAAAGCACAGTGGAAGGGGCTGTGTTGCATGCAGATGGACCAGATTTTGTCTTAGACTAAGAATAATCTCTAGCATTCCAAATTAGTGTGAATACTCTTCCTATGAACCTATGACCTAGGAATGTGAGCACCTCACATTTCCATTTGCTGTAATGTATTATGCTGAACATGACCAACCTGTATGGCTAATGCAAAGTACAACGACTTCTGATACATGTCTAGCATACCAGAGAGGCTCCTTCAGTGTGAGGCTATCCTCTTTCCTTTGCCCTGCCTTCTTCATTCATCCACTAAAAGAGTTCCAACACCATTGGTGGTAAAGGAAGCAAGAAAATACACATGTTGTTTAAACCTTCATTTTATGTACATGTTGTGTTTGGTATAAATTTTCTTTTGAAAATTGATTTTAGTTCTCCATTTTTTAAAGACTTTGTGTGTGTGTGTGTGTGTGTGTGTGTGTGTGTGTGTGTGTGTGTGTACACTATGTAGACAGGTACACAACATGCTTCAAGTATTAGATTAGATCTCCTGGATCTCGAGTTACTAGCAGTTATGAACTACCCAAAGTGGGTTCTGGGAACCAAACTCATGAGCTCTGGAAAAGCAGCAAGCATTCTTAACTGCTGAATCATTTTTTTCTGCCCCCAATTCTCCATTCTTTAAAAGCACTTTTAGATAAATCCTACTGTCCTGCACTGCTTTCCACTTCTTTCTAGAAGGAACACTAATAGAAAATTTGGAGATGAGAGAAAAACAACCCCTCCTCGTCTTTGATACCTCCACTCAAATCCTTTAACTTCTGTTCTCATAGATAAATGGACTCAAAAATCCTTCTGCCAATGTAAGTAACTATTGGTAGCTCCATGTGGGTTCATTGGAAGTAAATGAGAAAGGACAAATAATTTCAAGAAGAAAATGAGCTAGGAATGTAGCTCAGTTGATAGGGACTTGCCTAGTGTTTGAAAAGCCCTGCATTACATTGTCAGCATCGCATGTACCAGGTGTGGTAGAACACGCCCATAATCTCAGCATTTGGGGATATAAACTTGGAGAGTCATAAGTTCAAGGTCGTCTTTGACTACAAAGTGAGTCTGAGGTCCTCCTGGGCATTCTGAAACTGTGTCAAGAAAAAAAGTAAGAGGTCAAGTCATAATTACCATGCTAATAAACCTAACCACAAAATCCAATATGGTTCTATGACATATCATGGTTTTAAAGATGTCCGTAGACATGACTTCAGATGAACAGTGAAGCAATATGACTATAAAAATGTAAGAGCTATCTCCATGAAGAATAAGGAAAGGGGCTCAGTGGTGCCAAGCACATCATCAGAAAGATAAAACAGAAAGAGAAGGCTTGCTCTTACACTACTGACTCAAGCAAGACAGGTCAACCAATGCATCATCGACAAGCAAAGCGTTATCAGCTCCTAACATCATCCAGACAATATATGAAGTAAATCTATGAGATCATCAACTCATTTCACATTTTCAGTACTTATCTTTAGATCTCTGTCAATATAGAATTTCCCCTATTTCTTCCAGAAAGAGGAATTTGCACAACAAACCTTAATTTTAATAATTATTTGAAACAACAGAGTAGTACCCACAGTGCTGATCCTTATCTTGTGTTATTTACCTCTTACTGCTTCATGTAACTCACAGTCTATTAAGAGAAAAGAGTTCCATTCAAAACTTCGAATCTACCAAAGCAGATAAGGAGTAAAATTGTTCTGTTCTAAACAAACCAATCACAAATCCCCACCCACTTGGAGGATGTTTGTGGACGAAAGGAAATGCTGTGCCTGATGCGGAAGAAGATTAAAAAAATCAACCACATCCTGGGGGAATGGGAGCATCACTGAAATTCTGGTCCTAGGTTATTGTAATCTGCTATCTTTTCAGTTAGACAACTTTAAGTTGCTAGTTTTGAATCATCCCGAGGGAAATACAGCATCATCTGTTTAAAACCAAAGCCTGCTGCTGATATATTCCAAAGCCCTAAGCTTTTATAAATAAATGCTGTCAATGTTTCTTTCAAAATATCTGAGAACAAGGGAGATCCGGTGACTCTAGAAGTGTTTTCATTTGGAACCGTGGATGCTGACTCATCATTATCTAACAGTGCTGGGCCCCAGTGGACTACGCAGTACCTGCCAAATGTACAGACAGGCTGACTGTGGAAGGAGAACCACATTGCAAAACATTTTCCCCTCTACTAAACCACTGCCAAAAAATCTGGAAAAATAATTTTCTCAGTGCCAGGCTAAAAGAGCTTTTACTTTTAGAACTCATGCAAACAACTTTCCAAAAAGGAAACTTGTTTTAAACGAAACCTGAAATTTTCTCTGTGTTTGGAGAGGACTTTTGAAAGACTATAACTTTGCAAGCTGAGTTTATAATGCTGACTTCTGCATTAATACCTGCCTCTTCTCAGCGACAGATGGAGTGCATTTCACCAAGTAAATGGTTGGAATGATTTTGATTTTTAAGCAAAATAACTCTTTCTCTCTCTGTCTCTCTATCTCTGTCTTTATCTCAGTATCTACCTGTCTCTGTCTCTGTCTCCCCCTCCCCCCTCTCTCTTCATGTCTGTCTGTCTGTCTGTCTATCACATATGTGCCTGTGGAGACCTAAGGACAGTCTTAGGTCTTGTTTCTCAGGAGTTATCCACCTCGGTTTTTGAGATATGGTCTCATACTGGGACAGGGAGCTTACCAGTTTTTCTGGCAAGCTACCACTTCGGGGGAGGAGCTGCTTTTCTCTGCCTTCCAAGAAGTGGGATTACAAGCTGGGGTCATCACATCACGAATTTGTATGTAGATATGTAGATACTTGAAATCAAACTCAGGTTCTTATACCTTCCCAGTTATGACGTTATCATCAGAGTTATCTTCCCAGAAGCTCAAAAATTGCCTTTTAAAGTAAAATCTGAGAGGACTGGAGAGATGGCTCAGTGGTTAAAAGTGATGACTGCTCTTCCAGAGGTCCTGAGTTCATATCATAGCAACCATATGGTGGCTCACAACCATCTGTAATGGGACAGCTACAAGGTTCTTATATATAGTAAAGTAAAATCTGTCTGTCTGTTATTAGTAACTTGAGTACATATTTTGATATATGAGTTTTTGTATATAATTTCACAGTTGATGTTATCTTTATGAGTTTAACTAAACATGATTCCATGTCCAGGATGGACAATCCTCTATACAATATGAATTTCATTTTGACTAGTTCTTTGGGATATATGTGCCATTGTTGAGGCTTAAGAAAATACCAAGTTATGTGGCTCTGTCTCTGTCTCTGTCTCTCTCTCTCTCTCTCTCTCTCTCTCTCGCTCTCTCTCTCTCATTCTTCTGGAAATACAGCGTTTCACAAACATTTGTTCTCAGCTAATGTATGATACATCAGAGAAGAGACAATATGGTGCCATCACTGTAGTCATGATTGTTTCTATTATAATACAGACACAAACTGACTTCCAAAAGAATCTGTGATATGCATCTCATAATTCATCAGACAAGATGGAGATCCATGGGTTTGCTTTGTTTTATCTTTCGCTGTGTACAGTCATGGACTCTGAAACAATAGGCTCAGATTTCTTTTGTTACTCAAAGAAAACCTTCCTTCTAGAAATCTTCAAACAGATGATATAAGTTGGAAATAATTTCACAATATGATGAACTCATAAACATTAAAATGCCAGAGAGCTCTCATAACCTAAAATTAAGTTGTATCCTATCTCTTCTTTGCGCAAAAATAGAAAACCTCTTGGAAAATGTATTTATATAGCAGATTTCCGTTGACACAGCTCAGAATACCTCATATAGGGCCAACCTCCCAATTCAGTTGAGAAATTATCCAACAAGAAATGAAATATGAGGGACTCCCAGGAGTTTGTAAAGAGTTTTCATCACATTCCAGCATGTGAAAACAGAGAGATCAAAATCAGACAGAAAAATTTAGTAACTACAAACTTATTTGCTATTTTGTCCTTAAGGATTCTTCACACTTGATTTGTGTATGTGTGTATGTACATGTGTGCACATGTTTGTGTATGTGTATGTGAGGGTGCATATCTATATCCCCAAGTGTGTGTTTACATATGTGTTTGAGTGTGCATATATGTGTGTGCACATGTGTATGTACATGTGTGTGAAGGTGACATGCATACTATATCACATACTTTTCATAAGGTATCCAACTTATCTTTGCCTTACAGGGTTATCATTTCATGGCTACAGCATAAAAAAGTGAAATGAAATTATGCATCAAAGCATGACTCTTCAGACACAAATTTTAAAATCAGTGGATTTAATTTATTCTACTTAATTAGACTGTTTTGCCTTCCTCCTCCTCCTCTTCCCCCTTCTACTACTACTACCCCCCTTCTCCTTCTCCATTGATTCATTTTTTGTGTGTAGGCACCTTTATGTGTCTTTCTTAAGGTTCTCTCCAACTTGGAAATACTTCTTTGCCTTGAAACAGTGTTTTTCATTTGTCAGGAACTCACCAATTACCCTAGGTAAATTATTTATGAAGCCATCCTTTTCTTGTCACCACTTTTTTAGTGGTGACCTCATATGTTTGTACCTCTGTAAATGGTGTTTGTAGCTAAGTAGTGGGGACTGAACTTGGATGCTCATACTTGCACAGCAAGCACTTCACTGCGGAGCCGTTTTCTCAGCCCCTGAGTCCTTTCCTTGAGCTTACTTCAGAATACTTACATACCCCCAGGCTAACACACATACCCATAATTAAAAATAAAATTATAAAGATAAGAAACTGTGGTTTTATATCTGATGCCATTTTACTGAGGGGGGTAGAAGATCTGATGGTTATAGGTGTGGGCACTCACCCTGGATGTGAGAGAAAGAAAGCAGCAGCTATGTAAGAGTCCCAAAGACCCCACCCAAGAGCATCCTGACCCAGAACACAGAAGGATGGGCTGTCATTTTTCTGGGCATGGAGTATCAGTTTAAGTGGGAAGGAAAGACATGAATCAAAAGCTGATTCTGCTTTTACGCTGTGCTGAATGGGCCTGCTGCACATCCTGCCAATGACTCCATCATATTCCATGATCTCCCAATACCCAATCCACCAACCTGGGATGCTGGCTTCACAGTGTACTGTTCTTCCTCCTCTCCTCCTTATCTCTGTCTATATTTTCTGTCTTTTTCAAATACTCTTCCACAAAATACATAGCTTAGTCTTCTTTCCTTTAAATCTGTGCTCAAATATCACATTTACTAGAATTTTTTCCTAGACAACCCTACTTATAAATCCTTTCGGTCCAACAAAGCATTCACTGAGCACCACCCTTGTTCCTGTTCCTCCACTAGACTCAGTTTCTCTACTCCATATCCATTCTATCATAATACAGTTAGCTATTATTTACTTCATTCATTCTCCATTTTCTGTCCTCTAGAATGGAATTCTCTGTTCTTTTTAAACTCTGGTGCAGATACATTCCTTGTTCCTCTAACAGATATGACACTCACTGAATAGTTGGTGACCCATTTGCTGAAGAGATGAGCCAGGCTGCTGAAGGCGCAGGGCTGCTAGGACTTCATGTTTGTGCTGATGTGATCAGCATTCTTCCTGGTGTGTGCTGAATTCTTACTGAATGCTTACTGATGGAACAAACATGTGGAACATTTAATCCCAGCCAGAAACCACTGAATTTGTGCTCTAGATTAGAGTAAAGATTATTGTATGTAATGAATGGAAAATCAGAAGAAAGAGGATTATGTTATAATGATTAGTAATAATGGTAAAATGGTAGTTATGCTTGTTACATGTAATATCTAGTCCTCTAGTGAGGACCTCGCAAGGATGTTGTATTATCTTCCTTTGCAGGTAAAAGTATCAGAGACAATAATGCTTTAATAACACACATGGAAAAGCCAGTTGGGATTCAGAGTCATAGCAATATTCTGAATAATGCACATTTTACTCCTTAAATCTAGAAATAAAACAATGTTTTTTTTCTGTCACAGCTGTGTAGATGCAGGAAGAATAACAATGCAGGTGGAAGCACCACACAGTTCTTCTGTGGCTTTGAAATCTTGAGTTATTCTCTTACAAAACAGCTGCTATTCCCAAACACTAAACCTCATAAACATAAAATTGAAAAATGGTGTTAGCCTCTGTGTGGCAATGTTTTTTAAGCTATTTCTAGAAAATACTGAAAATTGAAACAGATGCAGGATATCTGAAAGAAGTGAACATGATACAGGAAACAAAGCCAGTGTATACATCAATGAAGAACAAGAATATTTAATTAAGCTGACAGCAAATACGATGCAATAGAGCAACTCGTACACTCACCAACATCTAGTGTACAATTCCACACCAAGGACACATTCTGAGGGCACTGAACACACGGGAAAACATTCATGAAGGAAATCTGTCCTTCTCAGAAGTTCATCCAAGTCAGGGGATGAAATTCATGGCACAGTTGACCACCCCATTATCTGTGGATGTTTTAATGTTTGGACCAACCTAGGAAATATTCAAAGAAAAATTGCATCTACACTAAATATCCACTAACATTTTGCCTTGGTATTTTGCCATTTTTACTAACAAGCACAACATGAAAATATTTATGCTGTATTTATCGTGTTAAGCATTAGAAAAAACTAGAGATGATTCGAGGCATAAATGAGGATTGTTCATATTACATGCAGAAATCAAGCTACTTTATACCATCCTCTTCAACAGTGTCAAGTTTTGGCATCCATCGTAGGTTCTCAAAGAGATCACTAATGGGTTCCTAGGAACTACTGCATATTTTACATGCTGCTAATGACAAACAGAATAAGAAATCAAAGAGAGGAAACTAGGAGTTGTGCTCACTAGTGTTGTCAACCTGAGACAATCTAGAATCACCTGGAAAGTGAATCTTGGATTAGGTTAGTCTAGATTATGTGGACATGACTGAGAGGGAGTATCTCAATCAAGTTACTTGAAGTGGGGATGTCTATCCACTGTGAGTAGAGCCATCCCTTAGGAAAGGGATTCTAAACATGAAGAGTGTGAACTAAGAAGTAGTATTATGCATTAATTCATGAGACTCTGTTCTTGACTGTGGATGACATGTGACCAGTTCATGCTGCCTTGACTTCCTTTCAGTAATGGATCGTAAACTGGAATTGTGAGTCAAATAAGTCCATCCTCTCTTAAGTTGCCTTTGTCAGTTATCACAGCAAGAGGCAGTGAAACTGAGACTGGCATACTACCTCTACTATGGGTATAATTTAAGCACTATGCCATGCTCATGTCAAAGAAAGTGGTACAATAAGGAAAAATTGCCAAATCTTTGCAAAACAATTTAACCTTGATCTTCACTTGGCAGCACAAGACTTTCTCTTCCTCAAAGCTGGCATTGTAAGGCTGGGATGTTTCACATTTGTGCTTGAGTTCACTCTGCTGTTTGCCTTGAGTTGAGAATAATGTCACAAAACTAGTCAAGTTCGAGATGGGGGAGAAGTTTTGGACAAGAAACTTTTAAAAATGGTATACCCCACAAAGTCACACCCCTCATTAAACCAGACAAAATTCTAATCTGATCTTTCAGTGTCATTGTAGTCTCAAATGAGAAGACTCATGTCAAGAAAAGGAGAAGAAAGGTAAACTGCAGATCACAAACAAAGAATGACATGCTGGTTGATAGTCCATTTCGAGAGAGGTATACCATTGAGGAATATGGGCAAGCAGAGTCTTGAATGTGCAGAGATGTTAGGAAAACATCTTGGGGAGGGCTCTAAAATTAGTTAGGTGACAACTGAAAACTATCATCTATATTCACACCATCTCATGGATGAAAAGTCAGGTGAGAATGTGAAAAGTCAATAAACAAATGAAAATAAATGGACAGCAACTCCTAGTGGGAGGAGTTATCCAAGTTGGCATTATCGATCTCTTATGAAATGTGAAAAGCCAATGATGAAGCTATTACACTGGGACAAATGGCTTGGATTTGAAATATACAAATGAGCTCAACTGGCAGAAACATTCCAGGAGCTGGGTACCAGAGAGGTGTCTATATTCAGATTGGAAAGACTGCTTCTTGGCTTTCATTTTCAGAATCTAAGTGACCCCCTGTTATCTGAAAAGCTGGAAGAGGCTCCAGTCACCAACAGAAGAGGAAAGATAGGTCCCAGAAAGGAGTTTAAAGGCACTTAGATATGTGGGCCTGATGACTTGATTAGGTTGCAAACACTTAAAGGCTGTAAACACCATGCAGAGTCTAAAATTACTACCCTGATACCTTTAGGCAGAGAAATAACAGGACACCGGAGAAAGATCTCAGCCCACAACTCTTTCAACAATTGTGGGCTCTATCTTTCATTTCTACTAAAACATGACTGAAATATATTACTGTTGTGACTTCTAGGTCATGTTCACTTGTGACCATGTTTCTGACGTCTTTGTTTCCTTGTCTCCCATGCCACAGAAGGCAGAATTCATCACTCCTTGAATCCTCTTTCCAGAGCATTTAAGAAGGGCAGGGGAAAATGGGGAAGAGGGTGTGAGAGTGGGCCTGGGAAAAGAGGAGCAGGAAGCTACGAGCAAGATACAAAGTGAATAAACAAATAAACTAATGGGGAGGGCGGGGTCATTATGTTTACATTGTAATAAGTCAGCAACAATGAGTTTTTTAAAAGTCTGGGTTTATAACATGCAATTTTGTGGTTGTACTTAGAGAGCTTGACTGACAAGTGTTACACACACACACACACACACACACACACACACACACACACACACACACAGAGCATTTTTATCTACCAATATGGAAAAAGTGGCAGTACATCTATTTTAAGTAAATGGCAACCAGGTAAGCAATGCCTGCACTTTGGTATTTCATGTGTGGTCATGAGAGGAAAATTAAGTAGTATTTGCTGTTGCTGTGGTTTTCATAAATACTCTCTGCAAGAATGTTTTAATGGCCTGAAAGGGCAGGACAGGGACAGAGGCAAAGGTGGCATGTCTTACTAAGCATAGTTTATGTTGTTTTCACTTTTCACACATGCATTCATTGTCTATCATCTCTTCCAAACATGTGAAAAGCACCGCTTTGAAGCAGAATTAGTGTTCATTAAGCACGTTTCCTAACAGGTCTCCAACACGGAGGTTAATGAGAAAGATGCTAGAAAAAAAGAATAAGACATGCTGATTTGTAGTATGGGCTTCTGAAGGGGGTGGGGTCGCTTAAAAATGTATTTTTACAACATAGATCCTCGAGGGTAAAAACAACAGCAACCAAAATGATATAAAGGCTGTATGTGCTGGACTTAGTGGTTAATTATGTGAAAAAGTATTGCTATTCACTTGTTTTTAAAAAATGAATTAACTCTAGTTATAGAGCGAGTTGTAGAGGAAACTAAATAGCATGGCATTTTCTTGCTCCAATCCCGGTAATCAAAATCCTGTTCAATGTCTCATTGTGTAAAGGTGGCTGCTTGGCTAGTTCTCTTAATTGCACTTCCAAGGGTGGCCTGCCTTGAGGAGCCTCCATCTTTTGCATTGAACCCAAGGCAATTTCTCAATATATTGTTAGAAAGGTCAATATTTTAAATGAGACTTGCTGTGCCCTTGAAGTAGTGCTGATACTGAAATAGATTTATATGAAATTTTTGTTTCTCTGAATGAATTACTGTTTCCCTGTCTGATTACGTGTGTGTGTGTGTGTGTGTGTGTGAGAGAGAGAGAGAGAGAGAGAGAGAGACAGACAGACAGACACACAGACACACAGACACACAGACACAGAGAGAAGTGGCACAAAGTCTAGTTCTCAAGGAGTCATAAAACATACCATATATATACATACATATATGTATGTATATATATATATGTGTGTGTATGGTGTGTATGTGTGTGTGTATGGTGTGTGTGTGTGTGTGTGTGTGTGTGTGTGTGTGTGTGTACTAACTTAAAGAAAAGGCAATGCTCATTTAAAAGAGAAGTAAAGAAGAGGATATAAAAATATGGAAGGTGACTTTGTATCTAAAATGAAACCTTATTAATACAGCACATCATAATCTTTGGGGTTATTTCCAAACTGGATAGAGGCCATTTACATTTCCATAATAAAAATTATCAAACAAACACATCTTTATAGAGCATAAACTTTTCACCAGTCTAGTGATATCACACTCTTTGGGATAAGTATAAAGGAAATCGTCATGATTTCTGACTTTGGGAACCAGCTATAGAGACTTTTGCCTCATTCGACATCCACGCAATCTTAAAGATCTAATCCATATCTAAGGTGACAACCAAATGATTTCACCCAAAGACTATTCTAATTCTTAAAAGTGTCACCTAACCATCCCCAGCATGATCCTCCCTCAGAGTCCCTGACACTGTCTTCCTGACTAAAGATTTTGACTGTTTTCTTTTTTTTTCTTCAATATATAAGTCTTTTATTGTCACCATAGAGGTCAAATTGTACTTGTGATCAGGATCTTGTTTCTGGAGCTAGGAAAGTGAGGTCTCATTTGTCAGGCTACTGCATGGTTCCCTTCTCAGAAACATAGATGCCATCCAAAGACTTCCGGATATCCTTGTTCTTAACCGTTGTGGTTTGTTGAATCAGAGCAGCTGAATTTGAAATAAGTTCAATATCATTTCCTTCAAGGATTAACTCATCCGTCTGGGCTTGAGAAACAGAACAAGCAATACCTGTCCTTATCCGAACCCTCCGGATGTATTTTTCACCCAAGAAATTTCGGATTTCAACCAAAGATCCATTCTCCTGAATAACGACATTGACAGGGAAATGAGCATGCACAGACCTCTTCTTGTAACGGAAGCCCAGTGTCACACCATTGATCAGGTTCTGAGCATGACTGCAGATGATTCTGACAGTGGTCAGTTCCTTTCTGTTACCCCACCACTTGTCAACACGGAACCTTTTCTTTTTCTTTCCAAGAAGACTCAGCTCTACACTGATGTGATTGAAGTCCCTCCTCAGAGTTCCCCTGGGGCCCTTCGCAATGACTGTGCGCCCCTTCAGAGTGATGTCGACATTTTCTGGAATGTCGACAGTCTGATGGCTGAGAATGGTCTCCATTCTCGCAGTAGATAGGGCAAAGAGAGAGACTGTTTTCTTGTACCTAAAATTTTACTTGCTAACCTGCTTCCTCTTTCTATTTATGCTTTTCATGATCATACCAAGATCCTGGACAGAAAGGAATTTGACCTTTCTGGTACAGCATATACAGCTCATAAGACAAAAGGATACATTTCTAAAGAATAATTCCATTCTATACAACCTCCAAGGTCACAGAGCAAAACCACATGGCTATGTTTTGTCACTATAAATTACTCTGAGAAAATTCTTACAAATACATTAAACAGGAAACTCAAACACAATCATATCGCCCTTGGAATCAGTTGGCTAACCACAGCATAAGAAAAATGCTATTAATCTCTACTTTTGACACTGCTAATTTTTCTGCTTCCTTTTCTTTGTTTTAATACATTGAGCAATTTTAAGTTGCAAAGCACACATGAGCTAATGATTATTCTTTATACTGCCCAATTGGAGTATGAGATGCACACTTCCTGCATAGAAACTCTGCCTTATAAGACATAAGAGGAGAGGAAAGAAGAGCAGATGGTTACCCAAGTATTTCTGGTATAATAGTCAGATGACTTGGAAAGGGAAAATACTATGAGAACTACGGAAGAGCCCTACAGCTACTCTGTGGAAGGGAGCCAGTCCAAATGTAAGCACCTCCTATACCACTCCTTGTTTTCTTACTAATCTACTAAAAACTGATGTTCTGTTTAGAAAAATTAGGCACTAGGAAAAAGATCACTTAACATCTTCAAAGGATCCTTTGTATCTAGGAGCCTCTAGCAGACTTTTCTTTGTTCTTTCCTCAATTTGCCTCATGAAAGTCTGAAAAGAGAAAACTTTACTTTTCTTTCAAGATAAGGAAAGCTATTAATTAAATATATTCCATTATTTTCTTTCAAAAAGACTGAGATATATTAAGCAGGGGTCAAATTCAAATGGTGCAAAGTCATTGAGAACTTGCAGTGGTGGACCTTTTGTTAGCTCTTTGCTTAATATGTGAGTAAAGCTCCAAGATTATTTTCAGAGCTCAGTGCTGGCAGTCACAACCCAGGCTATTGGATCTTATTATTTTTAGTGGTAAAATGTCTGTTATTTTTAAAATTCTTGAAAAGTTCTCAACATGTGATTTTGACTTAAAAGCCAAAAACTGAAAAATAAGCAAATCAGAATAAAATTTGTCTGGAGAGATACTGCAAAGGCCCTTGGGATTCTTTCTAATTCCAAAGCAAAGAACTTTCCCTTTTCCAACCAAAGAAAGAAGGGTTGGTGGAATTAAACACAGATTTAGAATAAATCTAGAATTTGGACTAAAGCACAAAAAGCAGAGGAAGAGGCCTCCCCTTCACAAAAAAAAATGATATAAAGACCTCCCCTTCAGCTCTCTCTTTTCATCTGGGAGCATAAGATCTGTGAACGTGCGTGGACAGAGAAAGGAAGACAAGTTGTAGCTGAAACTTTGGGGAAACAACTTGAGAAAGCTATCCAAAAATAAACACATAAAAATGGCCTTTGGACCTATAGTTAGAGAATCTTGCCAATGGAGTTGAGTCAAACCAAGAGGTGTTACTTGAAAACCAAGACCATGTCACTCAAGTATTCAGATTTGAATGAAGATAAGAAAATAGTTTGGATCATGCACGGCATACATGGTAAAATTAAGTGGAAGTTTCTCAGAAATGTTAGAAATTAGATGGGCTCTTTGAACTTTCAAGTACTAATTTTATTATTATTCTTTTTGCCTATGAAGTCCCATTCCTTTGCCCTGTTCAATAGGCCAAGACATTAGTGTGTTCAATGAGAGACGCTGTGTATTGATATTAGACGCTTTTACAGATTCTATAGTTTTCTTCCTTCATTCCTTCCTTCCTTTTCTCCTAAATTTATGTGTGTGTATATGTGTATGTGTGTGTGTGTGTGTGTGTGTGTGTGTGTGTGTGTGTATGCAATAGTTCATTTGTGGCAATCAAAAGAAAATATGTAGGAATCCATCCTCTCCTACCATGTGGATGTTTAGGGAAGAAAACACAGATTGTGAGGTTTGGCCCCAAAAATCTCCCACCTACCTGCCCTGGCATTCCCCTAACTGGGGAATCAAACCTCCATAGTACCAAGTGCCTCTCTTCCCACTGATGCTCGACAAGGCCATCCTCTGCTATATATGCATCTGGAACCATGAGCAGCTCTATGTGTACTCTTTGGGTGGTGGTTATTCCCTGGGAGCTCTTGGTGGGTATGGTTGGTTGATATTGTTTTTCTTCCACAGAGGTTGAAACCCCTTCAGCTCCTTCAGTCTTTACCCTAACTCTTCTATTAGGGTCCCTGTGCTCAGTTCCTTGGTTGGCTGTAAGCATCCACATCTGTATTGGTCAGACTCTGGTAGAGCCTCTCAGGAGACAGCTATATCAGGCTCCTGTCAGCAAGCACTTCTTGGCATCAACACTATTATCTGGGTTTGGTGTCTGCATATGGGCTGGATTCCCAGGTGGGGCAGTCTTTGGGCAGCCTTTCCTTCAGTCTCTGCTCCACTCTTTGTCCCTGTATTTCATTTGGGTAGGAGCAGTTCTGGATTAAAATTTTGGAGATTTGTGGGTGGCCCCATCCCTCAACCAGGGGCTATGACTAACCTCTGCAGGTTCTCCCTCCCCTTTTCCGGGTATTTCAGCTATTGTCATCTCCGTGGGATCCTGGAAGCCTCTTGCTTTTCTGGCATCTGTGACTAGCTGGTGGCTATCACCAGTTCCCCATCTCCCATTGCTGCACACCTCCGTTCAAATTCCTGACCCTCTGTATATCATCTCTGTCTCCTTGGATACCTGATCCGGTCCCCCTTTTTCTCTTTCTCCCTCCTTTCTTCCTCCCAAGTCCATCCCACCCAAGAGTATTTTGTTCCACCTTCTAAGAAGGACTGAAGCATCCACACTTTGGTCTTCCTTCTTCTCAAATTTATATAGATTTTAGTTTATTATAGGCATCATGGGTATTCCAAGCTTTTGGGTTTATATCTACTTATCAATGAGTGCACACCATGTGTATTCTTTTGTGACTGGGCTAACTCACTCAGGATGATATTTTCTAATTCTGAACATTTGTCTAAGAATTTCATGAAGTCATTGTTTTTGATAGCTAAGTAGTACTCCATTTAGTGTAGATGTACCACATTTCTGTATCCATTCCTCTGTTGAAGGATATCTGTGTTCTTTCCAGCCTCTGGCTATTATAAATAAGGCTGATATGAACATAGTGGAACATATGTCCTTGTTATATGTTGGACCATCTTTTGAGTATATGCCCAAGAGTGGTATAGCTGGACCCTTAGGTAGTACTATGTTCAATTTGCTGAGGAAATGCCAGACTGCTTCCCAGAGTGGCTGTACCAGGTTACAACCCCACCAACAATGGAGGGCTGTTACTCTTTATCCTCATCCTAGCCAGAATCTGCTGTCACCTGAGTTTTTGATTTTAGCCATTTTGACTGGTTGAAGTGGACTGAAGTGGTCGCTTTGAGTTGTGTTTCCCTCATGAATAAGGATGTTAAACATTTCTTTATGTGCCTTTTGGCCATTCAAGATTCCTCACTTGTGAATTCTTTGTTTTGCTCTGTACCCCATTTTTAATAGGGTTATTTGGTTCTCCAGAGCCTAACTTCTTGAAATCTTTGTATATATTAGATATTAGTCTTCTAGCAGATGTAGGATTGGTAAAGATCTTTTCCCAATCTGTTGGTTGCCATTTTGTCGTATTGATGTATCCTTTGACTTATAGAAGCTTTGTAATTTTTCGAGACCCCATTTGTCTATTGTTGATCTAAGAGCATAAGCATTTGGTGTTCGTAAAGGAAATTTTCCCTGTGCCCATGTGTTTGAGGCTCTTCTCGACTTTTTCTTCTATTAGTTTCGGTGTATCTGGTTTTACATGGGTGCTCTTGATCCACTTGGACTTGAGTTTTATACAAGGCAATAAGAATGGATCGATTTCAATTCTTCTACATGCTGACTGCCAGTTGAACCGGTAATATTTGTTGAAAATGCTTTTTCCATTGGATAGTTTTACCTTCTTTGTCAAAGATCAAGTGACCATAGGTGCGTGGGTTCATTTCTGGGTCTTCAATTCTATTCTGTTGATCTACTTCATTTTCTCTGTACCAATACCATGCAGTTTTTATCACTATTGCTCTGTAATACTGCTTGAGGTCAGGGATCGTGATTCCCCCCAGAAGTTATTTTACTGATGACAATAGTTTTCTCTTCTGCTATCCTGTGTTTTTTATTATTCCAAATGAATTTGCAAATTGTTCTTTCTAACTCTATGAAGAATAGAGTTGGAATTTTGATAGGAATTGCACTGAATCTATAGATTGCTTTTGGCTAGATGGCTATTTTTACTATATTAATCCTGCCAATCCATGAGCATGGGAGATCTTTACATCTTCTGAGATCTTCAATTTCTCTTGTAGAGACTTGAAGTTTTTGTCATACAGAACTTGCTTTTGTCATCTTTAACTTGGTTGGAGTCACACCAAGGTATTTTATATTATTTGTGACTACTGTGAAGGGTGTCGTTTCCCTAATTTCTTTCTCAGCCTGTTTATCCTTTGAGTAGAGGAAAGCTACAGATTAGTTTGAGTTAATTTTATACCCAGCCACTTTGCTGAAGTTGTTTATCAGGCTTAGTAGTTCTCTGGTAGAATTTTTGGGGTTACCTAATTATACTATCATATCATCTGCAAATAGTGATATTTTGACTTCTTCCCTTCCAATTTGTATCCCCTTGACCTCCTTTTGTTGTCTAATTGTTCTGGCTAGGACTTCGAGTATATATTAAATAGGTAGGGAGAGAGTGGGCAGCCTAGTCTAGTCCCTGATTTTAGTGGGAGTTCTTCAAGTTTCTCTAGTTTGATGCTATCTACTGGTTTCCTGTATATTGTTTTTACTATATTTGGATATGGGACTTGAATTCCTGATCTTTCCAAGGCTTTTGTCATGAAGGGGTGTTGAGTTTTGTCAAATGCTTTATCAGCATCTAACACAAAGGTCACATGTTTTTTTCTCTGAGTTAAAGAAATGAAATTTTAAATAGAATGGTCATACATAGGTTGTCCTCTTCTGTTTCTGCATAGTCCAAATTGTGAGCCAGTATCTGATTCAGCAGGTTAAAAAGAAAAATAACAAAAACAACAACAATAATAATAGTAGCAGTAGTAAATAAGAAATAATATCAGGATCATGAAGTTTTACTAATGGGTGCAAGTATGATAAAGGCACACATAAACACACACACACGTACACACACACACACACACAAAGATTTTACAGCAAAAGTTATTAATTCAGTGATTCCTGGAAGATGATTTCATATCCTCAGGCTCAAACTCCCCTCAAGATTTTCAATATAAAGGAAAAAACTTGCTCCTTCCTGTTATGAGTTATAACACAGCAGCCCTGGGAGTAAGGCGTTATCTTGAGGGCCCTTGCCAAGACGTTGCCCTGAGAAATAATGTTATGTGACAAACTTAATTCAAGGGAAATTGTGGAGGAAGGGAATGGAGCAGGAATCTGGAAAAAGATTAGAGGCAGACAGAGCCACGAGGGCAGAGAAAGCAGGGATAGAGAAAGAAAGAGAGGCTGGCTGGTCAGGAACACATGGTAGCAGAGAGAGAAAGAAAGAGAGGGAATGAAGAGAGAGGGGGAGAGAGAGAAGGTGTAGAGAGGGAGAGACAAGAGTGGAAAGAGGGCTAGTGTAATGAACAGTACTCTTTATTAGCTTCCCCTGGCACACCCTAGGTCCCTGGGAGGAGCCTAGCAGAATGGTCTGTTAACTAACATTCTCTCCTTTGTTTAATTAAAAATGAGAAACTAGAAAGGGGTGATAGAAGGACAGGAGGAAGCTCATCCATTGTGTTCTTTAAAGACATCCTGATGACTTTGGGGAGATATTTTCTCTTTGTAGAACCTAAGAACACTGTAATGCTGGTCAAATTCTCAGAGTTGTTTTCTTGCTGTACAGGGACTGTAGGACCATCTCCAGCTAGGAAAGTGCAGGCTCAGTAGTAGAGTCTGTGACTGTAGACTGGGACACCTGTGGGTACCTTTCCTGGAACTGTCCTAGATGCAGCCACCCAATTATATTCCAAAACACCACTGCCAGCTCTTTAGTCTCTTAGTCTCTTTTAGTTCCTTGAAGCAGAAAAGAGCAATGTCCCTTTGCACCAAGAAGCTGGGATGGTGTGTGCACAGTTTGTGAGTGAAGAGAGCATATCTACATACTAACATTTAAGTAGCAAGCTAAGCTTCAGGAGTCAACAATTTTCAGATGGAAAAAATTTAAATTATTGTCTTCTAAATCACAATTGCAAATTAAATAATTTGAGTACAATTTAATCTGATTATAAAACTGATCTAGAGACAGAACAGAAGCTGGGTAGAGAGCAAGAAGAAAGGGTAAGAGGTAGCAGAGAAGAGACAAAGGAGAAAACAGGGGTCCAGTTTATTTTATCATCATCATCATCATCATCATCATCATCATCATCATTATCATCATCATCATTTAATTTTTTACAGTCATTATTCTCCTCCCCGTCCTCCCTTCAACAGTTCCTCATTTCATTCCTCCTAACCTGCCCCAGTCTCCAAGAGGATGTCCTTATCCTTTCCTCCACTGCACCAGAGCTCCCCAGTCTCTGGAGGGTGAGGTACATCTTCTCTCACTGACATCAGACCAGGCAGTCTTTGCTGTATGTGTTGTGGGCATCAGATCGTGCTCCCTGGTTGGTGGCTCAGTGTCTGAGAGATCTTGGGGGTCCAGGCTAGTTGAGACTCCTGGTCTTCCTATGGGATTGCCCTCCTCCTCAGCTTCTTTCACCTCTTCCCAAATTCACAGGGTCCCCAGCTTCTGTCCACTGGTTGGGTGTTTCTATAACAGTTTATTTTCAAAAGGAAATAATTCTAGCTTCCATTTCTTAAGCTCCTTATAGGTTTTGCTTATTTGTCTGTCTTTTGCTGTTATTGATGCTAAGGAAAGATGAGAGAAAATCCAAGTAGATATGACCTTTGAACATCGCATCGTCAACGAAGTTGATGCTAGAGAACCATGTGTTTGAGGGATTTATTTTTCTTGAGCCACACTCATAAGCAGTATCTGTCAGCAGATTAGATATCTAAAGACAGAATGTGTCTGAACATACTTCTGCTGAGTCAATCATGGTTGACCAGGAAAAGCCCAGCTTACAGTGATACCTGAAAGGTCTACATACCAAGTACATTTAAAGTTAGGAGAGATAGGGATCAATAGATCACTTACTTGGACCCAAGACCTTCATTCTTGCAATTGTACTTGCCCCTGAACTGACCTTAGGAGACAATTACTGCTGTCACTGTCTATAAGATCCTTTGGTCAAATAGGAACAGAGGTACAATTTAAACTCAAAACTGCTGCTTGCTTTCTCTTATATTTGCGTGAGTGTGTTTGTGGGTTTGTGTGAGTGTTTGTGATTGTAGGTGTACAGGATACATGTTTGAAGAAATGTGGGAGGGGTACATATAGGTATACATACATGTTAAGGACAGGATTCACCCTCAAAAGTTATACCTTGTGAGCTGTTCATCTTATTTGGACAGAAATTCTCAATGCAACCTGGGCCTTACCAAATTGGCTGGGAGGCTTGTCAAGAAGAGCCAAAGATTCTCTTGTCTCTGCTACTCAGAACTGAGATTGTATGCACACATCACTGTGCTGGGTTTTTTATGTGGGAACTGACTGTATACATGAAAATGGACATGCTTTCCAGACAGTCTTTACTTAATCAACTGCCCCTTCAGATGTGTAAACTACTTTCTTGTAGCCACTTGTTGCCACCTTAGACCTTGGGGATTTCCAGTAAGCTATGGCTTCTGAGGCCAGTGAATCTTAGCCCTGCTCCACTAACAGCACATGCAAAGTAATCTTATAAAATACTAAGACAAGATTTTCCTTTACAAGATACACATAGAACTAGATTGCAGCATTCCAGAAAGTTAATAAGTTAGATATATAATAGGAAAGAAAATGCCTTCACAAAGCATCCCTTTCATCAACATTTAGTCAGGTAGATCTGAATTCTCCCCTTAACTAGACTTTAACATTAGCTTATGAGACAGCAGATTATGAAGACCAGTGATTTATTTATACCACCCACCTATTTATTAAAGGCTTAAACTCTAGAATTGCTTCTGTGAGTCCAGGGCTGTGTCCTCAGGATGGTGCAGTTCCTATGCAATGCTTACTGCCATCTGTGACAGCCTGGGGTCACTTCTGCTATTCCTCTCTTGAATCAGTTACTTTAGATCACTTGCTATCTATGTCTTTCTGTGTTGCCTTATCCATAAAATACCAATGTTTGTCTTTCTGGAGAATGCCTTCTTTCTGGAGGATGTACTCTTTCTGGAAGATGCACCTCTTAAGATACAGTTTTCATGAGCAACAGTAGCCCTGTTGACTACCCTCACTGAAAGAAGGGGCTTGGCTTGTATAAGAGCATGTTGCCAAACACAGAGGCTTCAGTTACAGACACCACCACAGGGCCTGTCAAAGTATTTTCCTTTTAATATCAATCTGTAGATAGTCTACTACCTTCAAATAGGAGTCTGTGTGCTCCTTGAACAAATGATAATTCTCTCCTGCTTGCCTTCCTGAAAGCAGGCTGACTTAGAGCTGGCTCACCTACATAATTATCCAAAAATCCCTTAGTTGTACTGGGCACTTGTGGTGGCCTCTAGCCCCTCAAAATCCACACCCATTTACCTCATAGCCTTGTAAGCTATGCTCCTACCACAGCCACCTGATGAGTGTCAGTGAGCTTGTTTCATTTATCTGCAGTCACTCAAGTCTGTCAAAGCCTGAGATCTTCTCTATATTTGTACCTTTGCTTCAAACCAAATATGGTGTTCTGTTTCCCCCTCACTAAGCCAAACTTGACCCTCTGCCAAAGCTCTAGGTATCAACGTAGATAGAACTCAGCTCAGGACTCTAGTACTTGAAATAATCCAGACCCCTCGGCTCCCTTGCATTTGCTGTGGTTACAGCCCTGGTGATATTATGGAAACTATTAAAAATCTTTCTGTGTCTTTCCTGCTTTGATGACATAATATCTGTGTCATGTTGGTGCTAAGGAGAGTATGTACCCAGCCTCAACCTCACACAGTCCCTAAAGTGTGCCTGTTGAAAAGTAGAGACAAGTATGAGAGGGTCAGCTAGAAATCCTTGTCGTAATAGGGACATTTGTCTTAGAAGGAAAGAAAACTCACTGTGTTGACAGACAAATCTGTGTTAATTTGTAGCAAGAGAAAATTGAGGCATTTAAATAATTGATTCAACATATATTTACTAAATTTCTTTGTGATGGTTTACCTTCATTGTTAGGGAGATGTCCCCTCAGAATCACACAGAAGAAACTTCTCTGGTGTGTCTGTGACATTATTTCCAGAGTTTAAGTGAGGTGAAAACACCTACCCTGAATGTGAGTGGTACAATCCCACGGGCAGGCTGAAGGAAAGAAGGAAGCTAGTGGTGCACCAGCAGTCGTCTTCGCCTGCTTTCTGACTGTAGATGCAATGAGACCACCCCTTCCGCCTCCTGAAACCACACCCTTGCAACCTCACCATAGACTGAATCAAAATAAATGTGAACTGTAAACCAACATAAATGCTCACTTTCTTAAATTGCTGTTGTTAGGCATTTTGTTCCAGCCACAAAGGAAGTCATTAACACATCCTTCTATCACAATCCACTGTAGCAAGACTACAAAGGCTGAAATGACCAGTGTGGGAATTTGGAAAATTGTATAAAGACCATTGACAGGAATAAGCTCATCCCTTTAAAGAAGTGCTATGTATTGAGCATGCATTGTCAAAACAGAATTGGCTGTTGAAACCAAAGTTCTAAAGAAAAAAAAAAAAAAAACTTCATGATGAAGACATCTGCATTTTTTTTTATCAATTTGCTTTTTCATTTCTTTTCCTCTTCTCCAAAGAGAAGACATGTCTTTGTCAATCAGAGAAGGCTCGTTTCATCAGGATGTTCCTAGAGGTAGGTTGTAATGCAGAAGGGAGGTTCTGAATGAGCTTTCTTGGCAGCTGGGTAATCAAGATTGCCTTGTTAATACTCCAGAGTTCTCTGCACAGACCTGAATTGTTTGCTATTTTGCATATATTTACATGCCAAATTAAGGAAGTTTTAACCCCTGTGTGTGGGAGAAGGAAAAAGTAATTAATACACTCTGTATAATTATATTCTAGCTAAAATTAAGAGGCTTTTATGAATATCATGTGCAGAGTGGTTTAGTAACTCCTTTAACTTAATCAAGTCCCAGGTGAAAGAAGGCAGCTACAGTGATAACATGCTGGTAAACACTGGGCAAGCCACTTTCTGGGCGGAGAAAAGCTCTGATCTACAAGCTTTGCCAAATTCCTAAGGGAAAATTCTCCCACTAACTGGTAGGGCCAAGCTGGAAAGAGGTGAGCACATCACACTCTCAGGGGCCAGTATGCACCAATTCCAGTATCACTGATTTGCTTCAAAGATTAAAATTTACCATACCTTATGGCCTTGTATACTTAAGAGCTTGTACTAAGAGAAGAACCTGATTACAGGCAAAGCCACCATTAACACCTATAAAAAAATAATGTCAAGGTCTCTTGTCTTTGCAGCTAGTGACTCCCTTAGTGTTCTCCCTCAAAGCAATGACTGTGCCTGCCACAGCATTTGTAGATGTCCAAGGTACTAAATGGCTCCACTCCTCCAGCAGTTTAATGAGCTGGGTTAGGGATAGAAACAGACATCATATGGGTACTTGTTGTTGTAAAAATATAAAAATAAAACGGTAATGTTGGTCTTTTACCCTGCTGGGTCTACACCTCTGTGCCCCAAGATATCTGCTAGATATCTTGGTGGAAATACATCCCAGCCGCACTTTCCTACACTCAAACCCCCACATAAAAGAGCACACAACACAGTAATCTTTGACCCAATTGGTAAGATATAATTGCCCACTTAAACATACAAAGCCCAGTACCATCCATCCCTTAGGAACATTGGTAACAACCTGTAAATACACAGAGCAGAATCTTAACATCACCTGCCATGGCTTCTCCCCTCTCTCCATCTCTGTCCTGTCTCTCCTATCTCTCCTCCTTCCTCTAGTCTCCTCCTCTTCCTTCAAACTTCTCTCCCACCCATCCTTCCTTCTCCCCCAATGACAGGCCTCCTTCTATCCTGTACCTGCCCCTCACCTGTACTTTACAAATTCAATGGCAAAGTTCTGGTGAAGTCACCTGATTCCTGAGTACATGACTAGGCAGCTGTCCTTGGGGCAGTGGAATTGGCATCAAAATACAGATAACTTCAGGACAAACTACAACAGGTACTGTAATTCTCTAAAGTGTATTGGCCTAACCTTGACTTAGAGCCCCAACAGCAGCAATCATTTCTACTCATCACTTCATTTCCATTGGAGCCCCACTCACAGTACACACTGATTAATGTGTTTGTTGAATGAGAAAACAAGTAAACTTGCAGGGGAACATTGCTTTTAGGACATGTGAACCACTTAACAAAAATACAATGTAAAGCTAATAAAATGGCAAAAACAATTTTGAGAAATGAAGAAATTCGTCAAATGCTGGGTGGTATTATTATTGGTCACATTATTACTCTATGTCAGGGACTCTATAAAGTATCAAGAACAATGTAAGTGTTCTCTACTTAAGAGGAGGAAGAGTTAGATATAGAAGGTCCTGATAATGCAATACATACCTTGAAGTACTACCTTGTCAATTATTGCTAAAACAGGATAGAATATTGGTTTTAAAAATGCTTGTGTGTAATGGGTCCCTGCCACTCTGAGAGAAAAGAAACTTTGTGAAGGCATTCCTAAGATCCAGGTTCTGTCAGCAATACTATGCATGCAGTGGCTTTCTTCTGAATTCATTTCTTGGTGTCTATTTTTTAATTATTACATTATTTAATTACAGAGACATACAACTGGAAAGACACAGAGTGTAAGAAAAGTTCAAGCATTCAGTCCTAAATGGGATGTCTTCTTCAAAGTGCTCCCCTCAGGGCTCAGGATGCTACGTGGAAGAGGAAGCAGGAAGAGTGTAAGAACCAGAGGGAACAGACTTTACCAAGGAAATAGTGTCTTCCAGATACAACATGACTCATGCACTTAAGAGCTCACAGAGACTGCAGAAACATGCTCAAGACAAGCACAAGTCCAAATCTGACAGAGTTCCAAATCTGTGAGTCCAGGGCTGTGTCCTCAGCATGGTGCAGCTCCTATGCAATGCTTACTGCCAAAAGCTTGCACCATCTGTGACAGCCTGGGGTCAATTCTGCTATTCCTCTCTTGAATCAGTTACTTTAGAACACTGAGAAGGGGAAGTAGACAAATCCACCACGCCCTAGCTGAGAAGCTATCTCTATTTGAAAACTGCTTGCAAAGGAAAAATTAGTTTTCTTCAATGGAGTCTCACTGGATATATAAAAAACTAGACTTGAGGGCAAGCTCTATGCCTAGCAGTAAATGTCCAATTCAAAATGAACTCAGTGATATTCTTGGAGATATTTTTTGTCTCATATTTCTTTGGGCATTTTTTAAATTTAATTCTCTTTTGCTTATGTATAACAGTTCCCAACTTTGTGGTTTGTGTGTGTGTGTGTGTGTGTGTGTGTGTGTGTGTGTGTGTCTTTGCTTTTTCTGTTCCTTCTTTTTTAAAAAAAAAACGCTGGTTGGTTTGGGGTTTTTTTGTTTGTTTGTTTGATTTGTTTGTTTTCTACAAAAAAAGATAGAGAAGAAGGCATGGAGTTAGATCAAAGAGGAGCAGGGAGGATCTGAGACAAGAGAGGAAGAAATCATGGTCAAAATATATCAAAACCTTCATTTTTAACTTAAAAAATCAAATTTATTACATAATTTACTGCATCAGAGTGTGAGTGAGGTGAAGGGTGTGTCTGTGGAGGTGAGAGCAACCTGTGGGAGTCAGCTGTGTCCTCCCTCATATAAGATCTATTAAGTAAATTCAAGCTATCAGGTGAGTACTTTTACCCAGTGAGCCATCTATCTAGAGGGCCACAGGGGCACAGTTATGTTTAGAGAACATAGTGCTGACCAGAATGTTGGGCATGAGCCAAGACAGCTAACACTGGTCAGCCATTAGCTATGAGTCAGCACAAAATAATGGCTGACATTACATATCAGGGAAACCCCAAAGTAAACAGTGATGTAATCCATCCCTGGTTTTTGTGTCTATCTATAGTCTTGGGTGTCAACGATAGTGCTAAGGGTACCTGGAAGAGAATGGGGGACAAGAGACACGAAGAAGGATGCCAAGACAAGAGTCTGATCAAGGCGACAATTTTATTTTTCCCCAAGGCTGAATTTATACCATAACATGGGTAACAGAGGGAGGGGGGAAGTAAGAAACATTTACGCAGGCCAAGGACACAATATTCGTGTGGTCAGGGAATCGGCTGATGTTGACAGGATGTCAGAAAGTTCACAGGTTTGTCATATCTATTAGTCAGCAGGATGTTGGTTTTTCAGAAAGGTTACAGGTCATCACATTGGGCGTCTTGACATCAGATGTATTTCTCAGCAAAAGAACTTTATCATATTATTATTCATCTTGACTACCAGATTTGTATTAGTCTTCTGCAGCTGTCTGGGGATTTTCCATGAACCCAGTCATACTTAATTCTAACCATAATAATAGAGTCAACAATGGAGGGCTTCAAGGGCATCACTCCCAACACTTGGGGGCAGAGGTAATAGTCTGAACCTTTGCCTTCATATGCCTACCTAATTGCGTTTGAGTGTAGACCTACGTACCTACTTCCACAGAGCCTGCACATTAATCTGAGTGTGTGTCCATGCCCACTTTTGTATGACTCATATGTTTCAAACAAATCCTGAGTGATTATTGCCATTTGTCTGCCCAATAATGTGTGTGTGAGTTAATAAAGTATATCTATTCTGTCCTCAGATTGTGGCCATCTCTTCAACCCCTCTGATTCCTATGGTTCTCCTCCTTTGTTGACATCCAAGCACAGACCCCATATCATCTCACCAGCAAACCCCTCTGTTCATGATTACGTTATAAGCTCCTATTGAAGTTGCAGTTAAGTTCTGCTGTACTCTATCAAACTGCAGAATGTCTGGGCTGCTGAACATTATTTATTGGTCTGTCATTTAGTCTCATGTCAGAATGTTTTGAGACGTACAAAGCAATATATTGCATATCAGAGGCACCCAAGACATCTTTGCACAGTTTCTATGTTATTCAGAAGTCTCTACAAGCCTACTGAATCTTCTCCCTGTACGCTGTTGCACAGGAACAAATGTCCCCTCAAAGAAGGTGATGGTGTCTTAGTTTCTTTTCCCATTGCTGTGATGAAATACTCTGACAGAAACATCTTAAGAAAACAAAGAGTTAATTCTAGGTAACCATACCAGGTATCATCCATCATTGTGAGGAAGTCATGGAGTTAGAAACTCCCAACAGCTGGCCATCCTGCATCTATAAAAAGCAGAGAACACTGAATGTGTTTCTGCTATTTTATACTCGGCACACATCTCCACTCTCGATATACTTCAAGACTACCTTGCCTCAAGAACAGTACCTTCTGATTTCAATTAATGTAATCCATCACTGATGTGGCTAGGTCTCGATGTAGATGACCTTTCATTGAGAGTCTCTTCCTAAGTGAGTCTAGATTGCATCAAGGTGACAATTAAAACTATCACAGTTATTCTGTCAATTCTCTATTCTCAATTCTGTTTCTCAAGAGACAACTGACAAATACAAATCATATGGAAAACCTCCTTTCAGAAATAATCTCAACTGAGACATGATAGAGCATATACCTGCAAAGAAATTAGACCAGAAAAAACTTTTAAAGATGTAGTACCTCCTTCCGCTTTATCACTGAGAAACAGAATGCCCATAGAGGAAGCAATCCTCCCAGGTCAAGGGCTACAAGGACAAAGCTGAATGATTCTCTGCCACCCTGGCCAGCCTTCCCTACACCACGCTGTGTGAATTCCCTCTCTCCTCATTAATGACGTCACTTCCACCTCAGTGCAATTTTCCAGAGTATGACATTCAAACTATTTTGTCTATTAATACCAATCTTTTCAATTAGTTAGACTGATAAGCACTTATAACTTGACACTAAATTAATTTTATTCCACTGTGAGTCTTACCTCCTTTGGCCAACTTCCTCTTTATATAACACTATTTGTACTACATACTGAAGAGTTCCAAGTGTTCATCCTTATTTAGTGAGAGTTGCATATTTTTATGTATAATAATATGATGATGTGCTGAAGTTATGGTAGTACACAAGATAAGCAATGCCTTGTGTGCACAGCACTTATAATCTAGTAAGGAAGGCAAGCAAATTTCTAACTAATTATAACATAGAGTGAGTGTGCTGTCTTGGGGAAACTAGACATTTCTGTGGGAATTGAATTTTTTGTTATGCTGTGTAACAGACTACTCCCAAAACTTAGAGGACCAAAATACAAAGCGCTACTTCTCTCGGTGTCTTTGAGTCAAAAACTCAGTTGTGACTTAGCCTTTGGTATCTATCTGAAGACCTCAGGAGGTTGCAACCATGGCTTTCCCCCAAGGATTCAGTTGGTCATAAGTCATCTTGGTTTCCCTGTTCAGGTAAGGAACTTTTTGAAGACCTGGAAAATATTTGCTTCCAAGTCCACTGATGTTTTGTTGCCAGCTTTAGCGCCTCATGATTATCTCTCTATATAGTTGACAGTGCTCTAGCTGTTGGTGATCTGAGAGACATAAAGAGTGATAGATAATACTGGGGACCTGAGCCATAGTATCATAAGTAGGCATGCACATAATTTTCATTGGGGTCAGTCCATGTGAATCTGGGTCTTGTTGACACCAAAGAGGGAAGGTAGCACAACGAAGTCATACTGAGATGTGACGATCACTGAGATCAACACACAAAGGTCTACCATAGCATTACTAAGTAGAAAGAGCTTCAGAAGCCTGACAATGGAACTACTCTACCTCCACCTCAGAGGAGGAAGTATATACACAAAATAGAGTGAAGCAGAAATTGCAATGTGATCAACGTGTGCATATGGATGTGTGTGTGTGTGTGTGTGTGTGTGTGTGTGTGTATAGAGACGACTTCTTTCACAGGACTTAAGGACCCTTTCTGGGAAAAGTACAGTCTATCCAAAAGGGCAACACAAAGAGAAAGCAAACTTGGTATTCCTGGAGCACAAAAAGAATAGGAGTTAAAAGACAGATGGGGGAGATTGGCAAGGCAAGCCTGGGGACCACGCCCCAACCCACTCTCTTGTCTCTGTTCCCTATAATGACTTCTATTGTTTTAGCATTTAGATAAAAATAGACTATTATAAGATACATCACTCAAGATCCTTTTGTCTGCAGGTAACACAATTCCCCTGTCACACTGCCTTAAATGACTAGGAAATACTTTGGCTGGCATAGGAGAAGAATGCCTCTGAGAGTGAGTGAGTCAGGAGCCCAAGAAGAGGATTTTCCTGCCCACTCTCTCTGTTCCTCCAGTGTTAGTTTCTTACCTGTGTGTGATATACAATGACAGCAAAGGCCCATGTCAGGAAAAGATGCTTCCTTATTTCATTTCTTACTTAAAATGAAGTCAAGTTTCAAAGAGCAAGATAAGGACACATGATCATTCCTATGTGACTTGAGCACAAACAATGGACCTACCTGTCATGGTCTCAAGTGATCAGTTGGACTACATGCTGCCAACATATCAACCAGTAGCATGCTCTGCACACTGTGTCATCCATAGACCACATTTCTTCACCACATATAAAGAAGTGTTTTCCCTTGTCTGTGCTCTAGTGTCCAGGGCTACAAGGATCAAGCTGGATGATTCTTCAATAAAAGGAAGTTCAAAGTCTACACACACACACACATGCACACAAGTATGCACACACACACACACACACACACACACACACACACACCATAAACAACATCTGCCTCTTGGATATTACTCATTCTCCCTTCCCATCTGAGGAAAACAGCAATGGACTGATGCTACTGCTTTCTGTGGCTGAATTCCAAGGCAGAATGTAGTCTGCTACTTTCAGCAACAACAATGGGAGGTGTACCTTCCTACCTGGTTTATTCAGCTTCATTTCCATTTCGCCATCTCTGTAACCAGACATCAAGTAAAATGTCTCAAACTTCTCTGCCTATTTTCTTCACCATTCATCTCCCAGTTTTGTTTTTTACCCCTGGTCACGACCCAAAGCACACACACAAGAGTAAATTGTGGAAGTCCACAATGCTGGAGATGGCTGCAGGATAATAGTCAGGTAAAGCCAAGCCTGGTACCCAAATCATCCAGGGCTCTAATTCTCCTACCTCGGTACCTTTGTATCCTCTCTTCTCAGTCTGTGCCTGACAATGGAAGGATCCCCTTTGTTTATTTAAGCATGTGTTCGGAGCTCTCATATCACACCAGGAAGGCTGTAAAGACAGTTGCTACAAAGGGAAAGATTGGGAAGCCCCCCTCCTGTCTTCTTGCATACATACATGTTATTAACCTGCTGTGAGTATCTTTTATAAGCCGTCCTTCTGAATGTTTCAAAGCAAGTCCTGAATGAGTTTAGTAAGGCTTCCTAAGCAATGCTATAAAGGCTACAGAATTAAAATGCTTGCCCCTCAGAATGTGTACCTCACTCAAGTAAAGGCAGGATTATCAAGTAAGTAGCTGAATCCCAAACAATTCCCATTTTTCCAACTTTATCCTAATATTTACAAACAAGATTCAAAATCATTTGTATAAAACACTATATGTGTTGCAACTCACATGCCTCTCAAATATTTAGTTATTAAGATGGTAATAAACATTTTGATCTAATGAGAATATCATAATCCACATAAAATACATGCTTCACCATATTACTAGCTAGAATCAAGTCAAATATACAGGCAAGACAGAAACTTTGATGTACTACTGAATAGCTATGCTATCTCCCCATGATAGAGAAGGGCTTTTTTTTAAGATGCTGAAAAGGATACCCAAACAATGTTATTAAATTATTCATTTGACCACAATATGTCTGGAAGCTGATCCCCATAGGTCTCCTTTCTCCCTAGGTTCCAGTCACCTTTCTCTGTCCCTTTAGAGTTTGATTTGAGCCCTTACTATTCACAAACCTTTCCTGGAATCCAGCAAGCATATGCGAAGTCATCAATAATTCAACTTGTTTCCACTTTGGATGATGCTGATGTCACTGAATCAGCACAAAACTGACCCCGGTAGATAACAGGAACTCTGAGAGTTCTGCCTTAAAGGTTCCTGCTGCAATTCCTCCCTGAGCACAAAATGTTGGTTTAGTCATTGGCTCAGATGTCCTTTCAAGTAGTCAGACACTGCCACATTTTTTGAGTTAGCAGAGAGGCATTAAAGTTTCATCAATATAAGATAGGTCCATTTTTTTTTAATGCCTAGTACCTAACTTGCAAACTGCCATCTGCAGAACACAGAAATCATCTCCTGTCCAATTTTTGAAGTCCTCAACTGCACCATGGAAAATCAGTAAATACAAAAATTAAAGTAATGTTGGCATGCCACATGGACTGACCACAACTCCCTCTAAACTACCATTCCTAACCCTCTGTGTCATTTCGAGCAAGAATACTGTTATCTTTGTTTTCTATGCGAACTTGAAACTAGAGAGACTGATTAACAACATTGAATTTGTAGTTCTATGAAATGGTGAAGAAGAGGTTCAGATCAAGCCCTTCTGATTCTAACGCTGTTGCTGATAAACTTCTTTCCAGAAGTTGCTAAGAATGCATTTTATTCACACATGCCTTCTGTTGTATAGTACAAGATGGAAAAGAATCCATTCAAACCATTAAGACTTGATGCTCATCTGGAAATATGATGACAGCTACCCCAAAAAGATGTGGTTTTATCTGAAAATAAATATGTACCTATATTACATCATCAGAGTTAATAGATCTTGAAATGTTATTTCGTTTGATTTGGTTTGGTTTGGTTTTTTTTCTTGTGAAACAGTGTTTCATGCAATCCAGGCTGGCCTAGAACTTGCCATATAGACAAAAATTACCTTAAACTTTTAACCTTCCTCCTATAACATCTTAGTGTTAGAATTGCAAGTGTATCATCACAGTCCATGTATGTCATTGATGGGGATCAAACTCATGGCTTTGGACATGCTAGGTGATCATTCTATCAATGAAGCCAAGCTGTTCCATCTCTGAATTTTATCAGTATAGAAGTGATCAACTTGACTCTACGAAAAAGAAGTAAGACTCTTTCTAAGGCTAGACATACAAGTCAGGTGTGAATATGACTTAGCTGGAACACAGATGAATCAGAGATTTAGCATCCAAATATTAAACAGTACTTGCACTAGAAATAAGCAGGTTTAACTTACACTGCTACTCCCAGGAGTTAAAGGAACTGGCAGGTTTACAAGCATAGTTCTGATATAATTTTCTCATCAGTACTGACAGTGCTCTCTCTAAGAGCCAAAGACCACCTAACAAAAGTCCCAGTATCAGACACAAGAAACACTGTTTTGAATCGTTGCCTAGTGCTATCTAAGAGACTCCCAAAATACACAGCCTATTGCTAATGCCCTTGATTGCCCCACCCCAGAAATAGAAGGTTAGACCCTATTACTGAAGATATTTCAGAAACATGGTCCAGAGACCCCTGAAACGAAAATCTCCTGAATGCACCCTCACTGAGGACTAGCTTTCATGGTACCAGAAATTAACATTAATGCTTCCAAAGAAGGCAGAAAATCAACAGTCCCACCTAGTTATGATGACTGTGAACTATACCAATAACTACCACGTCACAATAACAACCCTGTAGGTGTAGTCAGGGCATGCAAACCTTGGCAATAACTATCAAGTCTTTAATTCCACTTAATACCTCCTCAACAAGAAGGAAACCATGCCTGGTACTAAAACTTATTCAATGAATCAGTACTAGTGAAAGTGTGGTGATTGAATTTAAAACAACTAATTTACTAAGCCAAAATAAACCCTAACAACAATCTATAAACATTTGTTCTTATACCTACAGATAAAAATAGTCTTTACCCCTTATCAAGAAAACTTTCTTTGCAAAAGACAGAGATTACTAGAGAAAACTACAATCAACAAAAATGGAGAGTTGTAGAGCCTAGGACAAATAGATACATCCACACTTAAGATTCAGAAAATATTTCAGAACTAGGGGCAGAAAGATTGTAAGAGTCAGATGATCATGGAATTTGCTGTGAGATGTTTGTCTCCTAGTAATATCATAAGCTGCACACATAAAGTCCCACCAATGTTATTGCCCAAATGTGAGCTGACCGAGGATGCTATAAATGAATGGCAAACTGGATAGTGAAAAGTCCATGAGGCCTCAGTCTGACACAAAAAGTTGTAGGCAACTGAGAAAAGGTGCGAGTGAGAGAAATGGCCTTCCCCAGGGAAGAAGAGCATCCCAATTAGTAGTCCAGTGCCATATGTACTCTGTAAACATATGTAAAAATGAAATTATAAAGAATTAGTGGGTTATATTTAGAAATATATAGAAACATTCCTACACATATATGCATGCAATGACAATTAGCAGAAAATGAGGCCATAAATTCAAAGGAGAGTGAGAAATGGGATATGGGAGGATGTGGAGAGAGGAAACAGAGAATGAGAGAAGTTATAATTAAATTATAATCTTAAGTTTTTGAGAAAATGTAAAAGGTAGGGCATATCTCTCTTGAAAGCACTAAGAATAATGATACTGAAGTCTATACACTAAACTATATGTTGATGACTATGCTTCTGAGCTCAGATATCTGATGCACATTACCTCAATCATCCTCACAACAGCCTTGACAGAAATTGTGACATTTTCTATAGCTGCGAAAATTGAAGTTCAAAGGTAAAACTTCCCCACAATGTCTCAAGCTGCCAAGTAGCCAGATTAAGGCTAGGATTCTGACCCCAAATGAAGTATGTTTCTGCTGTGAAGTAGAGCACGTGGACTGAAAAGCCATTGGTACAAGAGACAGGACATAAATCATACCCTGACTTCCCGTTCTGACAACCACATGGCAAATCTTCTGTCTCTCATGGTCTCAAGGAAGGCAAGAGCAGAGAGGGAGACTGAGTCTGGTAAGGCCTTTTCTGACCACCCACTACAATTACTATTCAAGACTATCAAGGGAAATATGATTGACCACGGTCACAGGAAAGAGGCTTTCCAGGGACAACCTTGGCAGCCATCCCTAAAATCCTTATGATTTTGGTTGCTCGGACTTCTAGGCACATGCACATTAGATTGTGCTTCTAATAATAACACTGTCAAGAAGTATTCAAATAAGGAACTTGCTGGAGAAAATAGCCATATTAGAAAAGTGACAAAAGTACCACAGACATGGCCTTCAGACTCTCCCATACTCTGTCAACTTTCTTCAACTCTCACCTGACACTGTCTTGATCAGTGTCCCATTATCTGGTGGATTTTTCACAAGGCAACATCAGCTTTTGAAGGACTTATTCCAAGTTTATTATAAATGTATTATTTCTAAGCATCAAATTTGGCATTTTGCACTACGGTTTTTGTTGTTGGGGGACACTTGTATCTTTTAACCACTTTCTATAAAGAGCTAGAAGCGCTTGAATGTGCTTGATGATGGTCTGGGCACCTGAAGTTCGGCTACTTTCAAAGTGTTTATGTAGGCATGTTTCCTTGACTGCCATTTCTGCTGTCATTCACATCTTTGATTTGGACACGGGTATGAAAGATCATGATGAACGACTGTCCAGGGATATCTTGAAGATTTTCTGCAAGGGAGCTATTGGCTCAGATCAGCATATATCTCTCCTAATTTACTTGCCAAAATCAAAGCATCTCCTTAATGAGAAATGTTGAAAATAATACAAACAAACACTTTTCTATCCTTTCTCACAAAACCCCTAGGCATCAGGTAATAATATCTTAATTTTCCAGTGAAGGCAATTGAAACACATTAGCAAGCACATGTTCTGTAGAAGATCACACAGCAGGTAGATCACACATTCAGATCTTAAACTCTATAATTATCAACACTCTCTGCTTGACAGTCTTACCCTTTCAGTTTTCAATTTGAAAATAATTTCAATTTCACCAAGAGTTAGTAATAATAGAATAAATACAAAGATGACTGGCATTTTCTGGATTATGATCTAAGTGTTGCTAAACCTATCTTATTTGCTTTATCATTTGTACATACTCTGAGCTCTAGTTATACATACATGTTTTATACATTGTACACATGTGTATATGAGTTTCTCCTGAACTGTATATGTGTTCAATACATGCCCCTCCTTTTCCTCTAAATAATTCAATGTGCATTATTTAAGAAAGAATACTCTCTTACATAAACACAATACAGTTACTTAGTTCACTAGATGATTAGTATCATATTAACATCATATAACATCATAATTTAATAATAACATAACATTATATAAAATCTTAATTATGCCCATAATTCTTTTTTTCAATTGCCCCAAAAATGATTTTATGACTTTTTTTTCAATATGGGACTAAGGTTAATTCAAGTGTTGGCTTTGTCAAGTTCTGTTTATTTTCTTTGAGCCATGCCCATTGTTTTTCTTTTATGGCATTGACATTGTATAATACAGATTTTTCTAATAGGAAATTCCTAATCTAAAGGTAGTCTCCATCTCTTTATGAGTATATGTAAACTGAGAACAATGAATCAGAATACACCATAAGTGATAGTTTTCCACAGTATCCTCCTTTGAAGGTTAGCAATATATATTTATTTTTCTCTGGTACTTTTTTCTTATTTACCTAACCAAGATGATTAATGTTTATGTTATGTTCCTTTCCTTGGCAGTAAAGAGTGTAACAGTTACTTTTGTTGCTGTGATAAAATACTCTGACTGAAAGGATCCTGGGGAGAAAGAGCTTCATTTGGCTCATATCTTTAAGTCATAATCCATCATTAAGGGAAGCCATAGCAAGAACTTAGGATAAGAACCTAGAGGAAAGAACCATGAAACTCCTTGCTGGTTTTCTCACTGGCTTGCCCCTAGCTTTCTTACTTAGCCCAGGACCATCTACCTAGTGATGATACTTCCTATAGTGAATGGTCTATTTTATATAAATTAGCAATCAAGACAGTGTACCCACAGATCTACTCACAGAAAAATTTGGTCTAACTAGTTCCTTGGTTGAGGTTCCTTCTTACAGGGTAACTCTAAGTTACACAGAGTAACTCTAAGTTATGTGGCGTGGAATTTACAAACTAGCCAGGACAATAAAAAATGTGTGATCCTTATACGAATAGCATCATGATTTTTGATGGCTAGGTTATTGCCAACTTAATGCAACCTAGGATCACCAGAAGAAAGAGTCTCAATGGAGGTGGGGGTTGGTCTCCATTGGGTTGGACTATGGGCATGTCTATGGAAAATTGTCTAATTAACTTTATTGGTTGATGTGGAAAGACCTATCCCATTATGGAGATAGATCCTGAACTATGTAAGAGAGGAGAAGGTTAGCAGAGCACTAGAAAGCAAACAGGTAAGCATTCATTTATTTCATGGCTTTTGTCTATGTATATGCTGTGATTAGTTGTGTCTGGATGATAACCTGGAAATGTAACTTCAATAAGCCCTTCTCCTCTTGGTGTTTTTTGTTTGTTTGTTTTAATTTCAGGATATTTTACCATTATAACAGGAAATGGAACTAGAATATCATCATCATAAAAATGTCCCACTGCCCAACATACATTGGTGCTTTGCCTTGAACCTGTTTTGACTGTGGATTGGAGTTAAAGTGACTTAGAAACGATTACACACATACACATATTTACATGAACATACCTACATATATATATATATATATACATGTAATTTCAAATAATTAGTTCACAGGAATATCTCCCATTTAGAACACTCTCTCATAACCAATGACCAGTTTTTCCTGCATTTCCACAATGGCTGAAATCAGAGCAAAATAGAATCCTGAGTGATCTAGAGAGTATTACCGCATCATTGTCTCTGATTATGACCTATTCACAGTTTCTACTTAAGATTTTTCTTGAGAAGATGATATATGCTTTTAAAGATTTGATTTTGTCTAGGTTTATATCTGAAATCATTTTTGGAAGATGATAGAGGTGGTCTTAAGAAAATGGAGTCTTGAATTTCTCCTAGCATGTAGAGATTGTAATTCAGAACTGTTCATAATATTTTAGAGGAATTCATGTACAATATCTCAGATCTCAAGTTATCAGTCACCCTGTCTGTTTTAGGCAGAAGACTGTTCTGGAAAGTTTATGAGATTCAGGCAATGCTTTTTCAGAAAAAAAACGATGAAATATTCCAATTTCTATATGTTAGAGGGTGGGGAAGATAGCCCTTGGTGCTGCAGACCTCCCTGGCAAGAAGAACAATCTCTGGTTGAGATCAAGTAGATATTGTCTTCATGGCAGCCAGTCCACACAATACCAGCATCAGAATCGTGTAGGCTGTGCCATAGACCAGTCTTTAGGGTGAAGTCTCAGTTCTATGACTACACCTGAGAGTACCCAGAGCTTTCAGGGAACAAGACAAGAACAATGACAGATCATATCAGGTCAACCAATGTGCCAATGAAAGAAACAGAAAGTTCTCAAAAGCCAGAAATAAAAATGGCCAATAAGCATTGGGGAAAAGGTTCAGCCTTATTACCCTTCAGAAAAATGTACAAAACTATTTTGAAATTCTCTTGCACTCCAAAAAGAATGGTAGTCACAAGAAAAAGCAAAAACAAAAAAACTGGCACATGGTTTAGAGTATCAACTATTCCAGCCACTACAGAAGTTGATATAGAGGCTTCTCAAAAGGACTAACACAGAGCTTCCCATGGCCTTGTTACCATCTGACTGGGTATTTACCCAAAAATCTCCAAGTCAATACATCTCAGAGAAACAATAATTTCTATGGCAGCACTACTCACAACAGGTAAGTTATTCAAAGATCAGCAATCAATGATAGGGCAAGGGCAATGAAAGTATATTATATTCTACATAATAGAATATTTTCAGCCATTAAGAGGAACAAAATCATCTCTTGCAAAAACATACACATACTGGAGATAATTATATTAAGCAAATTAAACCAATCTCAGCAAAAGAAATACCACATGCTTTCTCTTATATATCAATGCTAGGTTTTATATAGGTTCCTAAAATCTTGTTTGTGTATATGCCACGAAAGCAAAAGAGAAATTTTCTAGGGGAATATATGGAATATGTGAGGGAATTTGTCTAATATATAATATGGATATTAATTTAAAAATAATAACTTCAAATGGTACTTAATAAAAGGAGTCCTGAAAATAGCACTGCCCTTGAGAACAGGTGGCCTTAGCTGTACCTTTTGATACTTTTGTGAAGGTGTCAACCTGTGATGACTTTAGAACTAACAATCTTGTCACAGCTCAGTTAAGTGTGCAGTCTCAACCACAACATTGGTGAACCTGAAACTCTTCCATCATAATAGGAAAAGAGTACAAGGTTGCTGTGAATGTTGTATAATAAATATAAAGCCTGCAGTATCCAGTGGTGTCTTAAATAAGTGTAGACTTTACTATGAACACTCAGAGGTCCTAATCCTTGATTATGTTAAGCATTTATGAATGTCCTTGAGCAAAATGGTATGAGGTGCCTTATGAAAGGGCTTGCAGTCTGGTGTCAGGAGAAAACAAGGCCCTGCCAAATACACAACCTTTATTTTTAGCTCCTCTCCATGTTCACTACCTAGCAGCTACAAAGCCTGCTCCCTGTGTATCTTAGCCAAGTTTTACAGTAATATTATGATTTTGATTCTTGTCCTTTGTTATTGAATTTTTAGCTGCCTTCCTTTTGAAAACATGGTCTGTTGTTATCCTGAGAACATCTGCGACATTGTGTTTTCCTTAGAACTTGAATTCTCAGTTAGGGTGCAGCCAGAGGCTGAAACTAAACACAAACAGCTTCTAACAGAGGTGTTCTCTGAGCAGTCAGTCTCCTGTCATCCCACTCAGGGTGTCTCTCTCAGAGACTGTATTCTTCTAGACTTCTGTGCCCAGCATGGCCAGCTCCCCAACTAAGGGTGACTGACAGGTGAAATACGACTTTGTTCTTGTTCTAGCTGGGCTTGCTGCACCAGAGCTATTGATAAATGGTGTTATGGCAGATTAACATCAAAGCACAAGTTCCCCCTGCAATGCAGCCCAGGAAGTGGGTATGAACGGAATGAGCTTTAGCCTGCAAATCTCTCTGTTCTGCAAGCATGACTGCCCCCATCTCGAAGCTTTCCTGAGTACACAGGGCAAGGACATCTGTCACCCAAGTATAATGGGATGGGAATGGAAGGGAATATGTGAGCAGTGGTAAGCAAATCTCACCTAAAGATATTAATATTAGATTATTTTTTCAACTTTGTACTAGTCAAAGCAAATAATCAATGCTTACCCTTTGCTGACCTTAGCATACAAGGAAGACAGAAGGTAATCCAGAAATCAGGTGCCAATTTTGGGTTAAAGACCTCTGTGAATGAGTGACTTCTCTGGTCCCAGTTTCCTCCAGCAGGATGAAGACATACCAACTCCAATCGACATGCAGGTTCCCTAACATTCCTTGTATCTTAGACTCTAGGCTAACCCAACTGTGTCCCTGAAGGCCTTGCTTCTAATTTGCTGACCTAAATTTGGGGCCACAAAAATTTCATGAAAATTATGTAAACCAATAGTAAAATGAAAAAACAATTTACAAAATACCAACTTTTATAGTAGGCAATTACTGGAAATATCACAAAATATGATTACATTGATGTGTACACTAATTATCTGACAAGCCTCTCTGTGTTTATATTCTATGTTGTGGGCTCCATACTTCATAACTGTGTCTTCATATGCCAAAATTCTCCAATACCCTCTTTAACAGACAGGCTAAAAAGATAATTCAGATTTTACAGGCACATGATTAATCAAAATTTATTATTAATGATGATTAATCAGGCTTTAATGCCATTCCTCACTTTTAGTAGCGTCCTGTGCATTCTTTGTGGTGGTATAAAATTTGATGAGATCTCTCGTGTCTTTGTGTGTGAACTATGAAGTTTCCTCTATTTACATTCCCTTAGGCAAAGCATGTGGCCAGTTTACCTGTGGCTGTAATCTAATTCAGTATTCCTTCTTTGCTCACCTTAAAGATACAACAGGGAATTTAAAAGCAGAGCCCTACTCTTGACTCTATAACCTCTATGTACTACCCAACCAATCATAAATGGCCTTTAAAGTGGATGGTTCCTCTGAGCCAGGGCCATGGCAGGGTGCCTACCCTATGACTCTCTGTGGAACCTGAAGCTATACCTTTACTTACCCAACCAACTCTTATTTCCTCACTATGAAATGCCCTTCCTCCAGATATATATATATAGATATATATAGATATATATATATATCTTTGGAATTTTCTGTCTCTTCAACTGGTCTCAGATGCCCCCAAGGAAAGACAAAGACCTTTCCACCTACATAAGGCTTTGCTAAAACAGACAAAATTCAATGTCACAAGCAAAAGATACCAGCAACAACAGGATTCTTCAGACATCAACTCTTCTCTGATTTCTTAACTGCCTGTGGCAATCAGAGGAGCTGCACGCCTCTCCAGACTCCTTTGGCTGACCCCAGTTATCTCTTCTCTGGCTTTCAAGATGGCAGCTCAAGGGTGGGGACATTGAGCAATGGTGGACTATTTAGGGGTCTGAACATTATCAGCACCTTTAGGAAATATGAGAGTCGAAACAGGCCTGTGTTAATGTGTAATTCTGGTTAATTTCCTTCAGTGGACCAGACATTTCCTCAATGTCATTAAACTCATTAAAATGAGTCTCAAAAGAGAAAAAAAAAACATGAAAGGAGGAGAGAGAGAAATTTTGTTTTTAAGGAAGAAAGGAAGTATCAGGGAAGATTCCAAAATGCCTTTCCTGGTAGTGGCTGTTTTTCTTTCTCTTCTAGAATTGGGCAACATTTCATCTTTTGGAGTAGGATAAATGTGTTCACAAGCCTGACCCAGGAGGGTGGATTATAGACCAGAAAGGACTGAGGAAAGCAGAACCAGAAAGTAAAAATAGGCTGGTCATTTCAAAGTTACTTTCCCTCTACAGACAGGACAAGGAGTCAGGACATAAAAGGTTAACACCATGGTACCTTGGGCTCCTTTTCCTTGTGTGAGGACAAAAGCATTATCCCTCCAGTTAAAAACCGGCCTATCTTAGAGAGCTGGCTCTTTTCTCTACAATTCTGTTTCCTCGGAAGGCCAGACAGGTGGCTCAGCTTGAGCTCAGTGGTATATACGCTCAGTGTGAGCGAGCGTTCTGATTTTACACCCTACATTTTTAGGTCTGAAGATGGAGTTCAGTCCTAAACAATGATCTTTTATAGTTTTTATTCAGGGGTCAAGAGGAAATACAGGAGAAGGGAAGGAAAGAGAAGGGACAGAAAGGCCATCTTATGAAGAAAAAGAAAACTCGGAAGCAAAAGGCCACTGAAGTCTGGTTTTCCTTGTCTGCATAAAACTTTGAGGCTTTCAAATAAAGTTTCTCAGCAAGAAAATAATAATAATAAAATAAGAGAGTTGATTACTGATAACCTGCCATACATATTTACTGAGTGAATCAATCAATAAATGAGTTCTTGTTGTGGTTAGTTCATTATGATAAATCTATTTAGTCAAAACTATGCTCATTTGATCTAGGGTAAAGGTGTTCTCCGAATGACTACATAGCCATGCAGTTGAGAGCAATGCTTAGAGACAGCTATTATTGAACAAAAAACATAACAAACTTGCTCCTTCTTCTATAGTGGTAGAATGCCCTGCTCTGCTCCCTTCCCTGGACTATTCTGCATCCTCCAACAGTGTGTAAAGGCTGAGATCTTGGATTCGGTAGCAACTGGTTAACTAGAAATTGCAATACATAAATCAAGGGAAGGATAATAAAATAAAGTCAACAAAAACGATGAGCAAAACCATTTTTTTCTTAGTCAAAACATGTCTTCAGGTCAGTGACCCAAAGATGTCATTAAGCTCAAGAGCAAAGGACCCCTCTCACTGCCAGGTGATCTGCAGATGATGCAGAAGATTCTAGTTGTCTCACATGCCTCTTCCCTAGTTAGCAGAACTTATTTAAATTCCTTCCGCTCCCCTGTCCTCATTTTTATAACCCACCCACAGCAAATTACCAGTATTGATAAACCATTAGAAAATAAAATAAGCAACAATTTTATTGACAGCCAAATGAAATAATGCCCCGGTTGTGTGGGTTTTCAGCCATTGAGTCTTTTGCATTCATTAAAACTCTGCAAGCAGCGTGTGTTAAATTTTTGATATATGCAGTACTCACTGAAATCTTTATCTACATTAGCTGAGACATCAATTTGCACATGCTGCTGCATCCTAATGGGCTGATTTATTGTGGTTTTCTGAGGTTTACTAATGAAAGAGCTTGGAGGGTTTGTTTTTTTCCCAGTGGCCTGAGTCAATTTCATTTTTGGACTCAGCAGAATATGTCAGAGTCTGAGCCATTCAGTTTCTCCGTATCAATTTGAATAGATCCTTCAAGCTGCCATAGCATTCAGAGTAGCTGGCAGTGTGACAGATTGGAATGCAGGATGGGACCTACCTGCACACCTGCACAAATTCGGGGACTAGTTTAAGAAAGAAAAGCCATAGTATCCCCAAATATCCCGAGGGAAGAAGTACCTACAAAATAAGCGGAGGGGACTTTTATACAAATATATAAATACAAACTCAGAATCACAATAACTACTCCCATTCTCGTCAATTTATTGCCCTGCCCCCAGTATTGCTATGTCAGGCTTGGAGGGAGGCATTCCCAGGTGATGGTTGATGCATTGTGAACATCCAGAGGACAGTCTGAGTTCAGTATACTATTGAAGATAGAATGCCATTTAACTTTCAGGCAGAACTGAAAATATTTTAAAGACATACTTGTTCTATTCCCCAGGACATTGAAATTTCCTCAAGAATCTCCTAGTGAAGTGGGAGAGACTGGGGCTCTCAGGGCCACCAGTGAAGGAACTTGTTTCTTCAAAAAACATTCCAAATTGTGATACCTGGTGAAGTCCAGACAATGGTGAGTCAATGATAAGGGAACCACACTTTGACAAGACCTGAAGAATTATGCATACTTCTTCCCATCCACTTAATGTTGTGTTAGGGTTCTAATAGCTCAGTTTCTTTTTCTGTCTTCCCAGTGTATTACATTGAATAAGTAAATCCCTGCCTTTCACTGGAAGTTAGTTCTCTCAGTTTCCTTCCTAGGGACAGGGGCTGAGGACAGTTAGTTGCATTGCTTGAAACCAGACTCTGACCCTAATTCTGATAACTATACAAATGAGAAGTAGCCAATGTCTTAAAAGCCGGGTTTAGGGTGCTCTTAGATCTGCACAGGGCCAAAATTCTAGTTTGTCTAATTCTAGAGGAGGGTATAGAAGAGCAGGAATTGGTGTGGCTGTGAAACCCCTGCTCCCACTAAATAGTGTGAACCTTGGGTTAAACTTCATTGACGTTTTCTAACTCAGTCAAGCAACACATCTAAGAACTAATCTGGTATACTAATCCCTGTTCACAGTCTAGAAAACGTTAAAGCAATAATGAACAAATTTGCCGAATAGTCACATAAAATCTTCCTTCTTCCTCTTCCAAATGTTTTAGTCAGTTTTTTTCTCTAGAGTTCTGGAGTTTCCAGCCTACCTCTATCATGGGTTTGAAAGTCATCTTATGATCAAGACAAGGTTCATTCCTGTTTATGATTAATCTTTGTGTCTCAAATACAGGGCTATTTTTACTATACATGGTTCTGTACTGTCGCTTCTCGGAAATGCATCCCTATCTTTGTTTCAAAAAGTTGTTCTAACCACGTTGCTACCATGCCTTTGTTTCAGAACCATTTTAAAAACTTACCTTTGTTTCAAAGGGTTATTAAGACTGCATTGTTATGACTACTGTGTTATGTCTGTTTCTATAACCCCACTTATTTGCCTGCCAAATTCATCATTTGGAAATCTCCTACCCCTGAGCCATAAAAGCCTATGGTTCCCAATGTCCAAGTCTGACCTCTTGAACCTTGACTTAGGGAAGGATAGCTCATGTACATGAACAAAAAAGTTTGCTATAATTAATTTGGCCAGGATGACTTGTGTCTGTGTCCTTTTTCCTCAAATCTTTGGGATTAGAACTTGGTCTATTGTGCCAGGAAGTGTTCAGTGTTCGTGAATCTCAAAAGATCACCAAGAAGCCGACTCTGATCTAATCACATTAGAGTCACAAACTCAAACTTGGGCTCTTCATCAATAATGACACAGCCCCAAACTCACTGGGACAAGGTTTATAGGAAATGGGAGCAAGTGAGGGGGAGTCCTTCTTGACAAGCATCTACCTGAATGAGTATCGTAGGCTGACAGGTGGGTGCTCTGACGTAAGACTATGAACAATACCAAATGGTCTGAAAGCACATCTGAGCTAATCAGACTAATCTTTGATTAACTGATGCTAGCAAGTAGCTAGGGTATAACTCTGGGGTATGAGACAAGGACAAGCCATGAAGTCTTTCCCCAGTACTTGGGTGCAGCTAAGGTTCAGCTACAGGTCAAATTCCCAAGATCTTTTTCTTTTAAGATGAAGGTTGGTCCCAAGATGGAGTAGATTTGGCCTCTCAGGTCTTGCTTCCTTCATGAAAAGTATTCAAAATATTCAGGAGTTAATCTTACCCTGTAGTAGATTGTTCCAAGAATAAATTGGCTTCTCAATTTTTCTATCTTGGAGCAAAAAATTATCATGTAAATCCCAGACACCCAGAAGTCTGAATGTGAGGAGTCCTAGGAGGAATCCACAGCAGCTCTTCCTGTGTGGTGCAGTGATAGTTCAGGTTTAATGCATCCTGGTTTAATGTGCCTTGCTTTTGCTATTTTCAAATGTTTATGAGAAAGCTCATGAAGTCAAGGCAAGCGAATGTGGATCTAGTTTAACATCTTGTGACTCTGCTTGGCTTGAGCTATGCACACACATGCCCTTCCTAACAATGCATCTAACAGAGATCTCCACCTGTATCAAATTGTGTATACATCCTGCCCCAAGCAACATAATAGGTGGCCGCCCTTCCTTTAGTCAGTCTCCTCTGTTTCATGGTCAAACATATGCTAAAATATGTTGCAGGCAATGTATGAATCCAATCTGTACTGGTTTTGAATATATGGACAGTAAGGCAAACAGTCATCTGAGTGGACTTTAGGGAAAATCCACTATTTACCACTTCATGGCTGTGCATAATTAGGAACACTTATAAGTTAAATCAAATGCAACTGGGAGAGGACAAGTGTGGCAGAGAAAGGCTTGTATAACTCAAGCCTGCCAATCAAAACAAAGAACCATCCACACCGCACACCTTTAAACACACACATTTTCTCCTACAGGGCCCCATAAAAGGAAGTCCTAAACAATAACTAAGGCTCTTGGGCACTCTAGCTCAATAGCCTGCTATTTATTCCCTTGCATTTTATCCTATCCTATATCATTAATTCAAACTTCGTGGTACATTGCTGTCTGAAAACTTTGAGCAAGAAGCTGGAACTATTCCACCTCCACCATAACACACACACACACACACACACACACACACACACACACACACACACACACACACACACACACACACACACACACACCACACACACACACACACACACACACACACACACACACACACACACACCACACACACCACACACACACACACACACACACACACACACACACCACAAACACACACACACACACACACACACACACACACACACCACACACACACACCACACACACACACACACACACACACACACACACACACACACACACACACACACACACACACACACACACACCTAGAACAAACCAATCAGATCGACCTGTGCTAGCAGTTCTATATGAGATCATTGTGCCCTGTATAAAATGGTGTTTGATGTGGGTCTGCAGCCTGAAGTCCGAACAACTGCATATTGCCCCACACTCCAGTCTAGGATGCTCGTTATCCTGTTTATCTTGTCCTAGGAAAACCTGACCTTCAGACTAACCATTCGGTCAGATTGGGAAACAGCCTGCCATGAGATCCCAGCACTCTGGCACAATTCTAAACAAGAAATACCATGGTGCAGCATGGAGGACATTTTTTAATTGAGAAACAGAACACATTCTGTCTAAGGCTGTGAAGTTGACTTTCATAACAGGAGGGAGTTGTTCAGATTCTGGCAAAGGCAGTTGTGAATTTTTACTTCATCACTAATTGTCTTGATAACCCCAGGCTATATACATAATTACTTTTTGTCTTTGGTTTGCTCATGTTGAAAACAAGGATAATAATAGTTATCTTTAAGGTAGTTGGAAGGATTAAGCAGGCTTATGTCTATAAAACACTTAAAGCAGGACTGAGAAACATAAAACGTACATTCAATCGATAAAAGTTTCTTTCTCAAAACTTCCAAGGGAGAACAGAACATATATAGAGAGAAACCTTTGGCTGGCCCAGGAGTACCAAGACATGAGTGAACTGTCCAGTCTTCAAACGTCTACGAATAATTAGGAAAAGAGGAGGTTTGAATTTCAAAACTATCTCTTTTAGGGATGCTAGGAGGAGGAACGAACATAACTCCTACTAAGAGATGACCATAGACACAGGAAAAATGGTATCCACATTTATGGCAGAAGAGGTTGAAAAAAGCAGAAGTAAACTTAAAGGTTAAACATCAAGGTAAGGCTCTTCTTCTTTGACAATAAAACAATCCAAATATGTGGTTTTAGTGACAGACTTGGGACCCTCAAAGCTGTCAACTCCAGGCTTGCAGACAGATAAGCACAGCGGCAAACAGTGAATGAAAACACATGCAGCACACACAGCAAGGCAGACTGTGGGCCCAGAGCCAGAAACTATTCTTGGGTTGTTTTTCCTTTTAAAATAAGCTGCCCCCCACCATGATACTAAATTTAACCAGCTGAATTTCTTTTTGTGAAAACACTATTCAACCTTTTCAAAAGAATTTCCATTTAATAAGAAGTGGGCATTTTCTCATAGGGAGGAAACCCCCCATGCTACAGCTCTTCCTGGAAGAGGCCTGGCATACTGTGAATGCTCGTCACCCCTATCTGGATGGCTGGAGCCTCCACCACTTAGAGCTGAAAAAAATAAGGGTGAAATTACGGCTCCCAACAAGAATGAATATAGGGAATATTCTCTGAATAGAAGCCGCGCATCGTGCGTATGAAGAGGAGCTGCAGTATCATCCATAGCTTTCGTTGTCACCATACCTGGGAACAGGGCACATCAAGTTAGAAACTGTCTCCATCAGACTGGCCTTTGGGGATGTCTGTCTGAAAGACATTTTCTTGATTGCTAATTGATGTGGGAGGACTCAGCCACTTTAGGCAGTTTATCCTTCCACAGGTAAGATTGGCTAAATAAAAAGAGGAGCTGAGCAAGCCAGGGAACCAAGCCAGTAAGCTGTGGTTTCTTGTTCAAGCTACTACCATGATTTCCTGCCTTGGCTTTTCTGGTTGGTGAACTATGACCCAGAAATAATCCCTTTCTGTCCTGACTTGCTTTTAGTCATGGTGTTTAATCACAAGAAGAAGAAAAAAACAAGACGCACAGCAAGAGAAGAGCTAGGTCTGTTGAATAAATGACTGGGGTAATTAAGGCTATTGTTTAGAAGGAACTTAGTTGCTAAAGGATGAAAGAAAGAGTCAGCAGCCAGGTTAAAGCAATGAAACCATGTGCTGTAGGCAGTTTCTCAGATTCCTGCTTATGTGAGAAAACTACCACAGTCTCATCAAAGGGTATCCTGAACCCGCAATAATCAGAGCGAGTTAAGAGATGCACACAGAACTAAAGTGTCTGGATAAGGCACCACTGAAAGATAACAACAGTAGTCAGTTAAGCTGGTGTGTTAGCAACAGATAGGCACATTTTCACTGTGGGAGATAACTGTTCTTTACTATATTAACATAACTAGACATGCCTTCCAGAAGGGAGGATAGACTCGCATATTCTCAGATCTAACATAGGCAAGTGGACTCTTGTTCCATTCACCTACCACACCGCAAACCAATAAAAACTGTGTCTCTGGGCCCCTTGTATCCAAACGATTCCTATGCAGTCAGCAGATGGATTTGCCTATTTCATCTGATTTACCTGCTCTACTTGATAGACGATGCCCTGTCCTATCAAGATTGCAGTCAGTTAAGAAGCCAGATCCACAGTCAGAAGAAATCAGGCCATGTCCCTGAATCTCTCCCCTGGGACCCAGTTGAGAAGCTGTTCTGTGCTGTGGTTTTACAGCTCCTGACTTATGGTCCTAACAAAGACTTGGCTTTTCCAAGCTTTGTCTCATCTGCCATGCTGAACTAAATCTAGGGACGTAAGGCATCCCTCCAGGGAGTGTAGAGATGGCTCAATAGTTGAGAGCATGTTTCTCCTGCAGTTGATCCAAGTTGTTTTCCCTGCAGTCATGTGGGTGTCTTACAATGGTCTGGAATTCAGTTTAGGGGGCATCTGCCACCCTGTTCAAGCCTCCATGGACACCAGCATACTCGTGGCATATGTTCACACATACATATACGCATAAATAATTATTTTAAAAAACACTTAATTAACCTTATTCCTGGCCCTCAAACACTTACAAAAGCTTGATGTTTTCTTTGTTGAAGGAACTTCTCTGAACATTCTCTCCTGCCTGTCACCCTGTGATGGCTCCCTTTCTTACTCTTATTTCAAGTGTTATGAGCTTCTTCTCCCTGTTTTAAAGGGAGGCCCTCCTTCCTTCTTAGCCACTGATACCCTGTTTTTAATATATTCTTATTCTTTTCTAGACCTTTCCCAACCTCAAGGTCCAGACCTTTCTTCTAATGACGCTGCCATCATGCCTTCTAACACTACCCTTTTCCCTTTATAGATCTAAAGCCACAAGAAAAGAAAAACATGAGGACTATAAAACATTCACAAAGTCTGTCAGAGCATTGCATGTGCCTTGATGGCCAAAAACTGAGTCTGAACTTGCACAATGAGGAATTCAGGTCTGGTTTCATCAAAACACAGCCCATTATTTTTATCAATACCATAGGGAAAAAAAAACATTGCCAATTAAACTGACACAATGCTCTCTGATGAGAAGAAACTTTGTATCTGTTGGAGGAAAGCTGTGAAACATGTGTTTATAGTGTAAGTATTATATATAATTAATTTCTATCTAACACTGTCGTTAGACAGATTGCTTACCTATTGCCAAAATGTGTTCACTACCAAATCTTAATTTTAAATCCAGAACTATAATAGTCATATTTCTCACTATACAATTGCTCTGTAGTCTCAACTCCTGGGTACATTTCCTTTTATTTGTTTTTTGAGGCAGAGTCACATATAACCAGCGATGGTCTCAAAGTCAGTATGTAGTTAGGGATGGCCTTCAACTCCTGATTTACTTTTGTCTATCTTCCAATGGATGAAGATTGAAGTGTGTGCTACCATGTCCAGGTTCTAGAAATCATTTCAAGGATTGACACTTATGCAAAATTTGATGTTGGCACTTTCAGATCATTCAAGATGATGTCACTAGGAGATCCTCAGATGGAAAGCAGAATCCCCCCTCTCAGGCCCTTGTATGGTTTATTGGCTGAAATCCAAAGGGGCTTCACTCATCACTCACATCACAGAGGTAACAATCACACTGACACATGCACAGGCAATGACAACTAAGTCAGGATCACCCTTGGCCAACATTGATTGTAAGACATAGTCACCATAGAAGATCTGCTAAGAAATATTGAACTGAGAAAGGAAAGTGCAACTTAGAATTTGCAAATACACTGCTGTGCTGAACGAGATGCATGAGGATACAATAGCTGTGACTCGGTGTCCCAGGAACTGGCTCTTTGACTTTCTCAACCTGGTATCCTATGCTTAGCTCACTGTTTTCTTGACTCAATATAGGTCATACACAAACAAGTTATATGCAACAAGAAGAAAAACTCTTTTCTCAAGTGTACTTTCCCTGCCAGTCACCATGACAACCCCTCTGCCAATTCAAGTCACACAAAAGGAACAAAAATCATGAACAATGTCATTCATCTCTGTTCCGTTGTCACTTTGCAAGGAAATTAAGACTGTTTTTCTGTGAACTATGCTGATTTTCATACACTGTATTGCATTGGACACCTACAGAATGGAAACTGACATAGCTCCTGTACTGGTAAGGGTTCTCTACAGAACAGAACAGATAGAATATACATCACAAAGGGGCTTTCTCTGAGTTACATTCACAATATAGTTCAGGCCGTCCCACAGTAGCCTGTACATGAGAAAGAGGCTGAGAACCTGGGAGCTGCTCAGCCCACAATGCTGGAAGCCTCACCAACCCCAACAGAGAACTGAAAGTCTAGAACATATCTGAAGATCCCTAAGAAACTGAATTGTGACATCACTGGAGGCTGACTCCAGCAGAACAAACACAGTAACCATCCAGGAGCAGAGGCTGGCAGAAAAATGCAGCATCTTTTTCTTTGGACCTTATCTCTGGGCCACAGATAGAGAGTGGCATCTGTTATGGGAGACAGCCTCCCCCTGTTGGTTAATAATTCCAGATCTACCCAAAAGCATGTCTCTTAGTTGATTCCAGATCCAATTAAATTGACAATATTAACAACCACAGTTTTCACCCCAACCTATCTTACTGCCTCTTAGCTCAAGGAAACGTGAGGGCAGATATGAGAAGCAGCACCTACAGTGGTCATAGGTATAGGACTATTACCTAGACCTAGGAGTATGAAGGACCAGTGCTTTTGGCAGAAGCAGAATCCAGACTGGCAAACTTGCGTCTCCACCAAAGCACACTCTGCTTAGAGATGAAGACCCTAGTCAATGCCCCTTGAGACTGCATTTAAAAAATTCTTTGACAAGAAGTCATCAGTTACATCCCAAGAACACTGAAGTCCTTCTAGAAGATCACATGCAAACATACACACACACACACACACACACACACACACATACAAAACACAACACACATACCTTTCTGCCCTATTTCTGCCTCCTACCCATCTCCTGCATAGCACCTTCTCTTCCACAATGCATCTGCCAGCCTCTCTCCATGACTCTTTCTCTGCCCTTGCTATTCTTCCCTTTCTGGCTCTGACCTCCCTCTTCCTTGGACTCTAACTTATTTCTAATTTATTCCTTGAAACAACTGTGAACTTCGATGCTCGTTTTCCTGGAGTGCCTTATGCTAGGCATAATCTGTCCATTCTCTCAGCACAGAAATCTGGCTATGTAGATTCAAACCAAGCTGCAGGAGGTCTCATTCTCAAATCCCACAGTTCACATATGCCAATAGACAAGAGAGGTGTGTGGTTTCCACCTCCATTGTCTCCCCTTCTCCCATTTCTCTCTTCCTTGCTTTCTTCTCTTATCTTCATTCTTCCTTTTTTCTTCATTTTCCTTTCTGAATAAATACTTTACATACTGAAGATATATGTCTAAAAAGTATTTAAAGAATGAAAATACCAAACCATTCATGCATCTACCTCCACAAAATAAATCAAGGAGAAAAAAATAAGATATTTGGATTTATTCTTCTCCAGTAGCTGTCTTCTTATTTGGTTTTTGGGGGTTTTGTTGTTGTTGCTGTTGTCGTATTTTGTTTTATTTTTCTAGCTTGACATTTAATTAAGTAGCTAATTTTTAAGTTCTAGTGTTTCTATTTATTTTTGTATGAATGGTTTCTTAACATAAAATCAAGAAGTTTTCTCCGGAAAATTCAGTTGCAAAAATTATATAATTAAGATTTATTCAGTTAAGACAAGATGACCTCCTCTCTTTTTCTGGGCTGCAATGAAAGGCAGAGACATTTCACCAACTTTATGCCCTCAGCATTCCTTCCTATTTGTGTGTGAATATTAATATCATACAGTGCTGCATATCATAAGCAATTTCTTTTAAGAATATTATGTGCTTCAACAATATTCATTCCCCCATGCCTTCTTTTTCTCTCAAATCTTCTTTCCCATTCCTGAGTTCTCCTTACTCCCTCTTCTGCTTATATAGCAATCTAGAATTCACAAATGGAAGAAAAAACAATACTTATCTTTCTAAGTGTGGCTTCTTTCACTTGATATGATGATCAATCTCCAATTGCTTGCATTTTCAAGCAAATGACATAATTTTGAATACTTTAGTGTAAGTGTACCTCTATCTATCTATCTATCTATCTATCTATCTATCTATCTATCTATTCATCTATCTGTGTGTGTGTGTGTGTGTGTGTGTGTGTGTGTGTGTGTGTGTGTGTCTGTATCCACTCATCAATTGATGGACACCTAAACTGACCATACATTGCCTATTATGAACAGTGCTACAATAAATATGAAAAATAAACAAGCCCATCAACAACTGGGTTACTAAAATGAAAAATGAACTGACAACACTAGAGAAGGAGGTAGAAGGATCAGGAGTATTCAGCCAGCCTCAGAGCAAATGTGAAGCTATCTTGGGCTACTTGAAACCTTAACTCAAAAGCAAACATAAATACCAGCAACAACCCCAAAGAACTGGACAGACCACTCTCAAAAAGTAAAATACAAACGGCCAATAACTTTTAGCTATCAGGAAGATGCAAATTATAACTACATTGAGATTTCACCCCCATCCTAGTCACAATGGTTGTTATCAAGAAAACAAGAAATGCTGGTAAGAAGCTAAGGAGAAAAGTTTCACACAGTGCTGACAGGAATGTAAACTGATCCAGCTACTATGGGAAACCCCACTATTCTTTTAACTCAGTTGCTGCTCAAAAGTCTACTGAATGCATGTTGAATATTCTGAAAGCCTTCCTGCCTAACTTAGATTACTATTGCTATTAGCTGGATATAGACCTAACTTTCAGAATTAAAATAAGATATTCCCTTTTTCTTGAATTGGGTATTGTGTTTTTCTTTAAACTATACTATCAGCTGAAAAGATGCCCACAGCTCAAGAGCCAAGTTTCATAAGTACCACGCCAGAAAGAAGCTGGCACTCAACTGGTATGTGAAGGACACATTCCTGTGCAGCCGTCAGTATGACTGTTACCTACACAAGAATATCGGGATGTTTACATTTCTTTAAACATCTATGTTTAGTTATTTAATTATGAGCTTCCACTGATCTGAGTGTAAAATGAAAATAAAAATCTGTATTTTTACCAAATAAAAGAATATTTAAAACTTGTAGTTATTTTTTTACTCTTTGTGGAGTTGGGGATGGTGGGGGTTGTCATAGTGCATGTGTCAACGTCAGAGGACAACTTGTGGGAGCTGGTTCTCTCTCTTCCCATTTCATGGATCCCAGGACTCAAACTCAAGTCTTTAAGGTTAGCAAGGCCCTTACTTACTAAGCCATTTCACACTCACATACACACTCTCTCTCTCACACAAATGCCCTTACAGTGTTTACATTTCATTACTATGCTAATGAAAAATAAGTTGTTTCAAAAAATACCTACCCCCTCCAAATTATCTGTAATTCAATTTTTAAAATTTTACCTAAGTGGCAGTTAAGATGATTTTAGAAGAAAACTAAAAAAATATTTCCCAGTATCTGTATTTGAATTTCTCTTGAGTGATTGCTTTCAGGATTGTAGAGCTTTCTAAGGTTTTTGCTGAGACATCTAAATTTGAATACAGCTAAATTCCCTCAGCCAATGGTGATGAGAGAGGGCCGGGGAAGGCTTCCTATCCCTTATTCTTATCTCCATAGGTTTGGTTCTTAGTGGCCTCTGCATTTATATGCTAAGGAGTCTCTCCACTAAAACACACTAGCAGACTGGAATGACTTCTACTTTGTAACAATGTAACAATGCAGAACCATGCATCTATTTGCTCTGCTAATCCCCAAGCTAACATTCGAGTGCTCTGAGTTTTTAATCAAATTCTCAATGTGCTGAGCATCCAGCCACGTCTGTGTGTTCTTTTCTGAGTTATGAAGGCTGCCTTGGGTGGCCACTACCACCTCAATTTCAAGGAACCATAGAATTTTAGAGCAGGAAAGGACTGTAGATTATTTTTTACTTGACCTCCTAGCCACAAGAAAGCCATTGCTTGAAAACATGCCATGTTGTAATTTTTCTCTTGTGGAATCCCTGTGCTCTTTAAAAGAAACAAAACCCACTCTAGAAGCTTTTGTGGGGCAGCTTGTTAAAGGTGAGGTCCTTCTTTTATTATCACAAACTTTGAGGGAACTGTTGATAGTATTGAAGAACACAGGCCACTCCAGTTGGATCATAAATGTCCCCCATGGGCAAGGTGTTAAATGCTCAATCTCCAGGGTGTGGTATCTTTGAGAAGTGGTAATGACTCTAGGAGATAGGGCCTTCCATAAGGAAGTTCATGGAGGCATTCCATGGAAGGGGATGCTACCATCCCAGTCCCTCTTCCTCTTCAACTTCTCAGGCTGTATGAGGTAAACAAGCCTCCTTGTTCATGCCCTCCTACCACGAACCACTATGTAGCCACAGGCTCAAAGCAGCGCCAGGGCCACAATAAATCTCTCATCCTTGATTCTCTTAGATGTTTTGTCAGTGACAGAAGGCTGACCAACACACTAGCCAAAAAATATTTCTTGCATTTGGGGAAACATGGAGTAAGAAATTAGGAAAGACATCCACCCTTTGCATATGTTCGGGTGCCTTATAATATCTCCTTTGATACTGGTGTTCCAAGAGAGCTAATGCCCAGTTTTCAGATTAACCAGCTGAGTCTCTAATAGCTTCAAAGAGATAAGCCCAATGAACCAAAGTTACCGAGCATTCTAGCTTCATTTGAATGCTCTAGTTTCATTGAATTGTTGGGATAAAACACCCTGACCAAAAAGCTACTCAGAGAGGAAAGAGTTCATTTAACTTATTCTTCCAGGCCACAGTCTATCATGAAGGGAAATCAGAGTAGGAACTGAAGTAGGGACAGTGAAGCAAAGTTCTTGTTGCTCCTTCTCTCATGTTCAGCTACCTTTTGTATGCCACCCACCAGGCTAGGTAGAGTGTTGCCTCCAGATCAATTATCAGTTAAGACAATTTCTAACAGACTTGACTACAGGACAACCTGATCTGGGCAGTTTGTTCATTAAGCTTCTTTCTTCTCAGATGACTCTAGATTTTATCAAGTTGACAATAAAAATTAACCAACAGAGTGAGTAACAAAATAAGATTTAAACCCAGGTCCATCTGTCCCCATACATGGTTAATGTTTTATTTATACTAAATTCTTTCTTTCTAGTTATATTTAAAAGTCTAAGTAGAAAAGCATTTCTTGAGGTATGTGGTCAGGACAGACATTTTTTAAGGGGAATTTTCAACACAGTCTGTTCAGAAATTTAAAGAACATAGGGGTTGTATTTTTATGCTGTTTGGCTGGTTACTGACTGTAATGAGTCATAGTGTGCAGTGTTATGTTTCTTTCCTATAACAGAACAGTGCTTTTTTTCTGTGAAAGCTATCTAATAATGATGTCTGGATTCTTCCTGAAACTTCTGAGCTACAACAAAGAAACCACCAAGGATAGGTGCTTTGTCTACCTTATATTTCTGATCAGGAGGACTTCACATCAGATGTTCAAGTCAAAGCCAAAAGTACTTTCAAGCAATCCAAAAGAGAAAGATGGCTCCTAGACGCTTAGGAGACACAGTTCAAGGTTATCAATATAGACTCGACACCCCTCAGCTCTTTGTTCTAAGGACAGACAAGCAGAAAGAAAACATCTGCTATGATGACAAGATTCAGTGTCAACCATTGCTAAAGCAGAGCCAGTCCAATTTTTTTCTGGAAAAACCCAGGAAGTCTCCTGACACCAAACAATAGTTCAAAGTCACTCAACATGAACATGTGCGGTTACTGTTGTCAAAGAGGTATCTGCTCTCAACATTTCTTTCAGCTTTCTGCTGGATTGAAATGAAATCAGACCTTAGAGTTCACAACAGAAAGGAAGTGTTCGCCACATCCAGACAGATTATGCTCTACCACTGACCGGCAAAGAGGACCTATAAGAGATTGGCTTTTCATGTGATTCTGTGTTGATGGGTCTGTTCACTAAGCATCTCCATTCTCTGTCCATCCAATTCCCTGGCTCTCACTAGGCTTATCCCCAAACTTTGGGATCCCTGTGAACTCTCATCTTTACTCAGGCCAAATTTACTTTAGTTCATCGCCTCGAAACATGTCTTCTCTTTCCTCTTGTGAGGAGAGACATAAAGGCAGCAGTTTCCATATCTGGAATCAGGCCTTCATATCTGAACAGCTGCTCTTTTGTTTGGGTGAATACCTGACGTAATTACATTTGAATTACTTTACTTTTATATAAAATCTTAACTGCCATCTCAATGTATCCTGGTGAAAGCAAACCATGTCTCTACAGCATCAAATATGGAACTCTAATTTATTTTTCCTGTAATTTAAAAGCATTCTTCCTTATGGTTTTTCTTCAGGACCCTGGACACAAGTATCCCTGTTGTACAGTAGACTTGACAAACCGAGAAGCCTGTGTTCACATGAGAGAGCAAAGTCTTTATCACACAGTCAGTGAATGTTTGCATTTAACTACAAGACATGAAGCAAAGGAATTGAACGAATATGCTAAGAGATGCCTGAAAAGAAAAACCAAACCATTAATTTAGGGAAGAGAGAAAATTTCTTTTCAAACATTCTTGGTAAACCATTTTGACTCTGAGATAGAAGCAGAACACCAGAGAATGGAAAGAGGCATATTTTTGGTTTTATTTGGGGTCTGTTTAAATTTTGGACACAGGTTTCAAAAGTTCTTCACTCAGCAAAACAGAGATGAATTTGGTCAACCACGTTTTATTCCTGCAACTGAAGCCCATCTGTATTCCAAGGGAAATTTAATCTGTGCATTTATGATTCATTTGTGCCTTAGTTATCAAAATGTTAAGAGCTGTTTGAAATGAAAGAAGTCATTGATTCCTAGTGCTTATATGATTTTTGTGTGCTTAGACTCAAAAAGTAGACTTTTAGTTAATCTATGATTAAATCCCCAATAGACAATACACATTACATGTGAGAAAGCTTGGAGCTGAAGTAGACCATGGGACTGTCAGTGTGACTGTGAGCTTATTTTTTCAGGAAAATACTATCATTAAAGAGTAATTTATCTCTTTTTTTCTTTCTATTTTCATATGCGCGTGTTGTACCTGTGTCTATGTTTTTGTATGTGTGGGCTCCTATGTGGGGTGGTAGGCACACATTTGTGTGTATGAATTTGGAGTCGTAATGATCCTTGATAACACTCCCACCTTACTCATTGAGGCAAGTCTCTCAGGAAAACCCTTATCTCTCCTACAAGACTTGTCTTGCTAGCCAGCTCCATCTATCTACATCTTCCAAGCCTAGAATAATAGGCAGGTTCCCATGCCCACCCATGATTTACATGTGTTCTCAGGATCCAAACTCCAATCTTCATACTTCAGGGCAAGTACTTTAACCCCTTTGCAGTCACCCCAGCACTTACTATCTTAAGAGAAGTTTTAAAGTCTGGGTATTCACATTCTGGAAGATGACAGTCTCAAAATCTCTATAATTATTTATAGTCAGTCTGTTTTCTGGTCTTTGTAAATATTATTTTCTTTTTCTTTTCTTTTCTTTTTTTTTATTTACACACATAAGTATCATATAGGAATGAATATCACCAAGTTTCACATGCCTACTGGTGAGATCAGAAATTCCATCTTGACTGTCTAAGTTCCACCCCCACAGTTACCTCACAACAGCCAGCTGTGTATGACTATAAAGGGGGTTGCTTGCCCCCTCCTCTTCCTCTCCCTTCTCTTGCTCTCTTGTCTTTGCTCTTCTCTCTGTTCTCAAACCCTCTTCTCCTTTGTCTCTTCTCTCCCCATTCCCCTCCCCATCCTTCCCTCCACGGGCCAACTGGGGACTAGTATTCAAGATTTATAAGGGCCATTTCTTTCAAACTACCTTACTGACTTACCATTTTTGCAAGAAATTACATGCATACTACTTTAAGAGATAAATTTGAAGCAAGGCTGTGGATGAACTCTACATTCTATTCATTGCTAATGTATATCTTTGGAGAAGTCCCTGAAGTAACATTTGTTTCTTCAGATGTGATGGGAGATAACTGCCCCAGTTCTGTGCAGCTGTCCAGTATTCTGAGGTAAGGGCCGTGACTGTGATTGGTCTGCAGAACAAGGCAGGAGCTAGGATGAGAAGGGGAAAGTCAGCAATGGTACCATACCAACTCCCAGAAGACCTTCTAATCGATGGCACAGCTCCTGCCTTCAGTACCAGCCCCACCTCCATCTGATGACCAGCTCCTCTGATGGCCAGCAACTCTCAACAATACACTCACATTGTCTTGGAATGTCCTTGAGTCCTCATCATGTCACTTCTTCCATATCACTGTGGAATTTAATGTAAACTGATTTTTCTACTTTAAATGAGATATTTCTGGGCACATATTACTGGCTTATATTTTTTTAGATGTACCCTGAGAACACAGTAGGTATCACCACCATACTAATTCTTCTGTTGTTATAGACAGGAAACAGAATTTGTAGATTAGTTAATAATTCTCCCAGATAGTAGGTTAGTCTTAGGTACTAATTAAAGAAATAGATAACCAAGACTCCATCTTGTTGCATGACTTGGAGTCAGCAAGCAAAAGTAAAGGACTATATTTGTTTACTTTTCTCACTGTCGTAATGAAATTCCTTGACACCGGCAACTTAAGGAAGAAAGAGTGTGCTTTGGGTCCCAGTTTGAACCTGTATGTACATCATAGTGGGAACAGCATGGAAACAAGCATAAGGCAGCTGTTCACAGTCTATCTACAACCAGGGAGCAAAAAGATAAATGTCGATGCTCACATTTCCTTTTTATTCAGTCCAGTACCACACTCCATGGGATAATGCTGAGCATTTAGAGGAGATCTTCCCACTGAGCCCTATCCCATAGGTTGATTCTAAATCTTTTTTACTGGAAATAGGGACCAACCATCACAGGTTCCAAATGATTTGTCTTAACAAAACTAGGCTGAATCCTATATCTATGATCCTGAATATTCCACCAGAGTGTTGTAAAATAGAAAACTCAGGGTTGGTAGTTACTGGTAGGTCTGCAAAAAGAGGAAGAGTGGCTTCTAAGACAATGTCTTTTCACTGTTGGATGTTTGTTCTCACATCACAGTGTGAACTGAGGGTGACAGATAGAGCTAAAAGTGAGTCTATGGGTAAAGGTGTACTTTGTATGTGGATGCACTAACCTACCAAGGAATACTTCCGGTGTATACTAGCCTATGGGAATTACTTCCTGTATGAGGCCACTAAACTCCAAGGTTGTTCTAGTTTGCTTTCAATTGCTGTGACAAACACCATGTTCAAGAACAACGTGTAAGAAAGAATGATTTGCTTAACTTATAGGTTATAGCCCATTATTGAGGGAAGCCAGAACAGAAAATCAAGGCATAGAATTGGAGTCAGGGGTACAGAGAAAGGATGCTTACTGTTTTTTTCTGCTGTTAGGTCAACCTGCCTAAAGATAGCACCAACCTGTAATGGAATTGTCTCTTTTGCATCAACTAGAAATGAAGAAAGTGCTCCCAGGTGTGGCCAGTGTGATCTGGACAGTTCTTCAATTGAGGTACCCTTTTCCCAAGAAACTCTAGACTTTTGTCAAGGTGAAGTTATAACAAAACTCTACTTCCTATATAATGTCTAGAAGTCCATTCTTTGTGTGTGTGCACCGGCCTACAGGGGTTTGCTCTCTGTAGGGGTTCACTAGCCTACAGTGGTTTACTCAGTGGGTTCACTAGCCTATAGGTGTCTATTCTTTGTGGGGGTTCAGTAGCCTAAGGATCCATTCTCTATAAAGGTTCAGTAGTCTAGAAGGATCTATTCTCTATGTAGGTTCACTAACCTACAGGAAATTAACCTCTGTGTGGGAGCTTACTAGTTATAACTACAGTGCAATCATACGAATGAGGCAGATAGTTGCACAGAATAAGCACTCATGGATTTAGGAATTTTCTGAGCACACTGCTCTGTATCCTGACAAATTCTAGATTAAGATCCCATAGGCAGATAGTGGGACCAGGAGGGTGGATAACAAGAAAAATGTATGATATCTGCTGTCCAAGAACCTCAACCTCTGTCTAATAGGGGCTAGGCAAATAAATGCTCACACACTGAGAGAGAGAGAGAGAGAGAGAGAGAGAGAGAGAGAGAGAGAGAGAGACAGAGAGACAGAGAGAGAGACAGAGAGAGAGAGAGAGACAGAGAGAGAGAGAGAGAGAGAGACAGAGAGAGAGAGAGAGAGAGAGAGAGAGAGAGAGAGAGAGAGGGGGAGGGGAGGGGAGGGGAGGGGAGGAGAGGGGAGAGGGAGAGAGAGAGTACACTGTGGATTGCACTGCAAAGGTTGTTGCAGACCCTGGGAAACAAGTTACATGAGTTGAAAAGTAGACTGATGTCAGTGGCTAGTTTGTTCATGGCTCTGGGAAAGTGCACAGCTTCTCTGGATCACATTTTCCTTCTTTGCAAATGGAAAATACTCTTACACACACCTAGGGCAGGGGTCAGAAAACTACTGACATATGGCCCTGGAGAATTGTAGAAGAGGGGATGGCCCCTCTAAGATACCCCATTCTCACAAGCAAAAGAAAGAAAGCAGTGGGGTCTCTGGAAGGGCCTGGCAGTCTTTGTAGGCCCCAATAGTTTCATAATGGTGTCAAAGCCCATTAGCTCTGGAGGAGCAAAATGGCCAAGAGTAGTAAGAAGATCAAACATGTGGGTATAAGGATCCAACTAGCATTAAGTGAAGTGGGAATTGTCAGTCTGTCCCACTTCATTGTCCCACTTCAGCTAGGACTCCTGTTGTTGTGAGGATCAAGGCCACACGCCCACACCCCACACCTGTATCCTCCAATGCTGGTGCTCAGCTGTGATTGTTTACTCTCATCCAGGAGCATAGATGTCACTGCAGAGAAAGGGAGGGCCCCCTGAATCAGTTAAGAGTAAGCTCCAGTACCAAACAGAGGCCACAAACAGAAAACAAGTTCAGCAGGATGACTCAGGGAGTAAAGCAGTAGCCTCCAAGCTTATGATCTGAATTCAACCCCTAAAACCCACAAAATGGTGGTAGGAGAGAAATGACTCCACAAAGTTTACTCTTCCCTCGACATATAGACCTGCATTTACACAATACTGATAAAGCAAATGCATCTGCCTTCTTCTCCCTCCCCAGTATTCCCAGGAGTTGCGGAGTCTCAACAAATCGGAAAAAACTATCCTGTCCATGCAGTCTTTTACATATCTGTCATCATAGCTTTAAAGAGTACATGGTTCTCCTGATGTCAGGAAAGGCATTTCACTGCCACACAGACACCAACATATTAAACGAAACGAAACAAAACAAAACCTTCTGTCTGATTCCATCTCCCATATATGGAAACTGTGAAAATAAAACTGAGCATCTACTTATCCTCAGGTGAAGCAGGTATACTCTGGGAAAGTGCAACTGTCACTCTTGCTGGTGACATTTGTGAAAGTGGCAAGGACAGCTATCACTCCCTTCGTGAGGCTTGGCTAGAGATCTCCCTAAAGGTAGTGTCATGGTTTCCTAGAGCTGGGGTTTGCAGAACTAGGTCACAGCCTCCAGCTGCAGCTGCTTACCCAACTTGCCCCACCCCCTACCGCCCCATACTTTCCTCCTGTTTACCACTTTCTTCCTTTGACTTTCCCACCCCACCTTCTTCTTGACAGGAATACAAAGCAAAATGCTTTCCCAACTGAGATAGCTCCCCAGGTGAAGAGTCAGTGAGTTGTTAAAAGCCTTACTACGGATTTACCCAGAATTTAATTCCCTTGACATTAGTTCCTGAGATTCTGGGATGTCTCCGGTGGTGTGAGTCTCGTGGTTCTTTGAGCCTGATTTCATGCAGCAGGCAGCTGTTCTTTCTTGTGTGTATTCTCATTAGGGGGTAGGGATATTGTAATCCTGAAAATTTCAGCACTTTATTTTTCTACCACCATCAAACCCAAATATTATAAATCAGTTATTTTTACAGATATACTTTATAGGTGCCACCAGGTCAAACCAATATCTGGGTTTCAGATGTACAAAACATCTGAACCATATCAGTGGGAAAAGCCAGAGTCAATGAGGGCAGTTGGTCTAGGAAGCGACCTTGAGAGGGCAGATGAGGGCCACAGTCTGCAGATGACTCTGAAGAAGATGAGAAATAGAATTATCTAGTGACCGGGTTACTTTTCTCATTTCTGGGACAAAATAGCTCTAGTATTAGTTAGGGTTTCTGTTGCTCTGGTAAAACACTGTGACCAAAAGCAGCCTGGGGAGGAAAAGGTTTATTTTGTCTTATACTTCCACATCACATTCCTCAGCAAAGGAAGTCCGAGCAGGAACCTCTGACAGGATCTAAAGTGGTTCTCCTCATGGCTTGCTCATACTGCTTCCTTACACAACTCAGGGGCCTCACCACCCACAATGGACTGGCCCTCTCACCTCAAGGACCATTTAAGAAAATGACTATCATAGGTCAACATGGTGGGGTCAATCTGTCAATTAAGTTCCTATCTGCTCAGGACAGTCTAGTTTGTTGAAAGTAAAAACAAACAAGCAAACAAACAAACAAAAAGAAGCAACCAGGATATCTGATAAAAGAATCTCCAAGAAGAATGGTTTATTTCACTTCTGTTTAGAGTTCCAAGGGACACAGTACATCATGTCACCTCAGGAAAGACAAGGCAGCCAGTCACATTGGATCTACAGTCCAGAAGCAGAGTAATGAATGCTAGCACTCAGTTTGCTTTCTCCTTTTTTTCTGTCCAAAATCCAGCCTATAGGATGGTGCTACCCACATTGTAAAGCCCAATTGACCCCATTTGTGAAGAAACTCCATTTTGTGTGAAACCAGGGGCTAAACTCCAATCACAGCAAGAAAACCACAAAGTCCACCTGAGCAAACATTCCATGACAACCCTACCACAACTACTTAGCAATAGGCAGGTTACAATAGCAGGGTCACGGGTAGACATCTAGATAAGTGAAGACATCTTGCAGAGAATAGCTAACATAGGCATCCTGTTTGTCAGTGGTTTCGCCCCTGTGTTCAATTCCTGCAGATTATGCCAGAAATGCAGTTTTTAAAACATTAACTCGCTGATCCATATAGATATCCCCCAAGCTTGCTGTAACTACCATAAATACATACACCCCCAGACTCGGAGCTCTCATTCTGACCTGCTGCAATGGGGATGGTGAGAGACCTTACTCTAAAGATCCTTATGCGTTTGCATCTGAATTGGCTCCTTGGTGGTCTGTGGGGGGGTCCCTGTGACTTGGACATAACAACATTAGGGTGTTTCTTTCCTCCTTACAACAGATATACCCATTGGACTGTGCCCATGGTAACTGTGAGTGACGTCAAGTTAACAATCACAATCAACCTTCACAGGGAAGGGAACAGAAGTTCGGAGACCTTAATGGGCACACAGGACTTTGTCCTGGCACTGATCTTGCCCTTGTCCTCTTCCTCAACACAGAATCTTGATGCTCAGAATCGTTTACAGTCTCCTTCCTCATTAGTGCTTCCAATCTCATGTCTGCTGGGATAGAAAGAGGATGCCAGATGCCACAAAATCACGCTCTCCTGTTCATGCTTACCTAGCCATCCAGGCCTCTCCTGCTTAAGTCATAGGTGTGATGTCACCTGCACTTATGACAGCAGTCGGGCTATACATGCTATCCTTTACAGATTCCTGTGCAGGATATTGAATGACCTCCCTTCCCCGTACCAAACAACATTACCCTTGTTTACCCAGCCGAAGGTGTACTCCAACAGGTGATGCTAGAAGGAAAAAAAATGCAAAGCAAAACAACATCCATTCTCCACACCTAGAGCCAGAGTGTGGCAAGAAAACACAATGTGAACCTGCTTGTGAACCATGCTTCAGCAACAAAACCCTGCCCTTGGAATAAAGTTCAAAATGAGGTGGGGGCTGGGGAGTAACTTAATTAGCAAAATATTTCCCATCCAAGTTCAAGGACCTAATTCCATCTCCAAAGAAACAAAAAAGTCAGGTACTGTGGGGATTGCTTTTAACCCCAGCATTGCAAAAATAACAGATAGGCTAGCCAGGTCAGTGAGAGACCCTGTTTCAAAAGAGAAAGGCAGACAGTGCTTGAGGGACATGCTCAAAGTCATTCTCTGAACTCCACATGCATGCACATACATCCACCCACACACATGAACACAGACACATGTGTGTTGCTTATGAATTCTCTAATCACTGACTAGGGCAAGGTAGGAGTTATAAGACCTATACATTTCAACTAGTAGCCCAGTATGCATTTACATGTAGCATAATGTGACCTTGCCATGAATGGAAGGGGCATGCTGGCTGTCTATTCTCACTGTGTCCCCTCTCTAGGCACATAAGCCTGTCTGCTTCAAGCCCAAGCCAGAGCCTAGACATATAGTTTGCACTGCTATGAAGGAAGGTTGCTCCCTACTTGCCAAAAGCTAAATGTCAATACCCACAGCCTACTCACCCCCGCACCCCCCCACCATGTACCAGAAGGGGCTGCTATACTCTTCTGAAAGCCCTAGGACTACTGTTACAAAAGCACATATAAATCTGGGTACCTGCTGCTTCAAAGTGGGTCAGGGAGTTTTTTAAGAAAATTAATGTAAAATATCTGACTTTGTATAGTTTAACAGAGAACATAGGACTGCGTTCTTCATTTATTTTCTTTCTTTTGGGGCCTTATGTAGCTCAGTGTAGCCTAGAATTCACTGTGTAGATAAAAATGAACTTGGATTTCTGACTATTATGCCTCTGGCTCCTGAGTGCTGTTTGTGTAGGTGTATGCCAGCATGCCCCATTTATGTAATGGCAAAGATCAAAGCTTTGTGCTTTCTAAACAAGCCCTCAACCAACTGAACCACATCCGAGCTGAAAAGGATCACATTCTTAAAGGCCTCTCCCAGTACCAGGCCTGAAGCTCAGTTTCATGGGGAATCTTCTAAAACATAGTTTACTGTTTCAATACTCTGGCCCTTAACATTCAATATTATTAGGTGTTTGTTGCTTATGAATTTTCTAATCACTGACTAGGGCAAGGTAGGAGTTATAAGACCTATACATTGCAACTAGTAGACCAGTATGCATCCACATGTAGCATGATGTGACCTTGCCATGAAAGGAAGGGGCATGCTGACTGTCTAAGGGTCTGGAAGATTTAGTCGTCATGAGAGATGATTCCTGCAGGGGTCAGTCCTGTAGAGTCCTGAGGCTGCTATGCATTCAGAATGGCCAAATCAGAAGAAATCCATAAAAGAGTACTGCATACTCATCCAGGGACCACTGCACGCCCATCCAGGGAGAGCTCACAGCAGCCCAGACAGATCTAGCTTATGTCCCAACCTGGCTTCATAGCACATGAGAGTTTTCTCTTATTTAAATAATCAGATTGCAAACAAGCACCTGCTCATGAAGTCACAATAATGATACATATGTGTATATGCACATGAGTGCAGCATAATGCTTATATTGTACTGTTCAATTCCTGAACATTCATGTGAACTTTTAAGTGCTGATACAGGCATATTTGTTATATATGTCATATGTGTAGTCATATACATATAGATGGAGATGCCATATATAACTAACAGTTCACACTGAATATTGATCAGCATATTATCTACAGATTCAATTATTTAAGAAAAATGTATACGAATTATTAGGCATAGTGGTATGTATTAGTGAGAAATAATTCACTTATCCATCCACTCATTTAAAGATCTTATTCTGCTTCTACAGTATCTTAGGCTCTGTGCAAGGCATTGGGCAAAGGCTAGAGTGATGATCGTAGACCACTAAGGTGATAAGGAGAACTGAAGATCTATTAAAGAGACAGAAAAGAAAGATGTATAGCCCTCCCCCACCCCCAGATGGTGATTCATTCTTCCAAGCATGAACGTTGTTGTCTCCCCTATCCCAAGAATCTGAATGACAGTAGAAAGTGATGTCAGTCATGTGGGTTTTTATGAAAAGGAGATAACAATCATCCAAATGCTCCCAACATACTGGGAAGGGGCGGGGGTCAGAACCATCCAGACAGCCATTTTAGAGAGTCAAATCAAATATTCCTTGAGATTAGGATAACATCTCTCAGGCACATTCACTTTTAATAGTTTGCATGACATAGCCACAGATAATTTGTCTCTGATGTAGGGCAGCTGTAATATCTTCTTGAAAATCAAAATAGCAAAGCCCTTTCCCAGGAGCAAAGTAATGAACGATTATGAGCATAAGTAAGCAACACTTAAACTCTCTCTCTTTCCTCCCTCTCCCCTCTAAAACACACACACACACACACACACACACACACACACACACACACACACACCAGTAACTGCCTACTGTATGTGTCTGCCTCTCCAGAGCGGATCCTCCGTCAGTTTTGTTGTCATATAGCAATTTCCTTTCATGGACAGATTAACCATTGTCTACCTACAACACCGAGAGTTTCAAAATAGAATACAGGTTTCCAAGTTAAATGGAAAATTCATATTAATTAGTTAATAGGTAAGTGGGTAGATTGACAGATAGGTAGGTACTTGACACAATGTAAGCCCAGATAGTGTAGTATACATATTATGCTAAAATTACTCTTTGTTCACTAGAAATTTTAGATAAGGTGGCCATGCTGCTGCAGATCTATGTCCTGGACTGTTTCTTCTTCCGTATGTGGCTTTGGCCATGCTGCCCCCACTTTCTGTGCCCTGTTTTCTGTTTGTTCGTTTGGTTTTGTTTTCACCCTAGGACATACCAACTCTCAAGGTGACACATCTTCTCTGAGTCCTGCTCTCCATCTCTTACTCACCACTCCCTGCCTGTAGAGCAGTGCCTGTCTGCTGGAGTTACCCACTACTGTGCTCTGTAAGGCTGTCACTACTCCTGAGGCTGCTTTCTCAGGCAGTCAGAGGGGCCATGTACTGATGGTAACTGAGAGCTTGAGAGTTACTCCCTACCTGGGGAATCTCTGACCTGGTAGGACTAAGACAAGACTTTGCTCCATCCATCTTGGCTCACAACAGGTATGCTTCCTGAGGCACAAGCAGTAAATGATTGTCAGGAATGCATGAAGTCCTGCATTCCAAGCCTCGGTGCCAAGATTAAAAAACAAAACAATCTCTCGGCATACTGCTGTGCTTCTGTAATCCCAGCACTGGGGACACAGTAACAAAGCATCCCTGGGTCCCCCTGGCCAACCATGTTGAATTGACCCATCCAGCAGATCCAGTTATTCAGGGTCCCAAAGAGGCGCTACCTGAGGGTCAAGGGTGGGAGAAAAGAAGGAGACCAAGCAAGGTTCTGTTGTCCAGGTCTCGTTTATTGAGAGGAATGTACAGCATTTATAGATCTGAAGCAGGAATTGAAGCAGAAACTGAAGCTTAGGGCCGGGAAGTACTGGGAAGTGCCCAGGACATAAGGTAAATCATTAAACTGCAAGATATCCTTCTTAGACAATGAGGCAACAGTCTTCCGGGGACAAGTTCTTTGAAAAGGTCAAGCCCTTCTCAGGAATCCGCTCAGGGCAGGGCTCTAGCTTTGCTTAGTTCAGACGTCCGGTCCCCGACATTGAATCAGTCATATTCAGACTCAGTAAAAGACACCATCTTAAAAAAAAAAAAAGTTATAAAACAAGGTTAAAAAATAATAAAGGAGACATCTGACTTCAACATCTGGACTCTGCATTACACACAACTACACATGTGATTGCAGGAACATGGACATGGACAACACACACACTCACACACACACATACAGAGTAGGGCTTAGCAATAGTTAAGCACGTGCACTGACTTATCTTACAGAAGATCTTAATTCAGTTCATAGCACAGGTCAGATGGCTCGCTGTGCCCAAAACTCTAGCTTCAGGGCAACAACACACTCTCTTCTCACTTCTGTAGGAAACTGCACTCATGTACAAATACCTACCTATCTACACACACACACACACACACACACACACACACACACACACACACACAAAGTAAAAATAAATATTTTAAAATAAAAAATGAAGCATCAGGACAAACAACCTCACATTAGCTAAGATAACAATTAGTTTCATTCCAAAGCTAAAATGAACAGCAGAAAGCCCATCAAAGAAACAAAGAGGAGACCACTTATTGCTGAAAAAGAACTATAATCAAATGGGGAAACGTGTAATGTGATAAACCAATCAACAAATTAAGTTACATAAAACATAATTTATCTCAGAATCTGCCATCACAACCGCACAAGCACTTATAGTATTTAAGCCTTTTCCATTTCCTCTAAATTTATCAAGGTCTTATTTAATTGCCATAAATACCTAAAGACATGAACAAATTAACACGTAAAATTGCAGGAATTTAGCTGATGCATATTCATGAACGCATGCTGTTGTGATCAGACAAATAATGACCCAAGACATTGATAAATTCTGTAGAAGCGAAAGAAAAACAACAGTAATGTGTGAGAATTCTCTGCGGATCTCAGAGCGAAATCTTTGATAAGCCCAGCTCTGAGAGACCCATAACAACTCATATTTCTGTACTCCTGCCAGGAGAGAGATCAACAAATGTTTTATCAGTTAGCTTCATGAAAATATTGTCCACAGTTGAAAGCCAGAACAGTGCTAAATACTACTGGCTTCTTGGAAGACTGACCCAGCCTGTTTCTCAGAGCGTGTCTCATTCTTACTGGAATTCCTACTTGAAAAATGTGTTGCCACTAAGGTACAACTGACAGACAGCTTTTCAGCATTTGTGAGAATAGCAAGTTACAGGTTTCCAGGGTCTTTGAAGTGAATGTTGTTTATTATGTTGGAAATACACAAGATGTGGTGCATCAAGGGTTGCTAGACTGAAGTTTTTTCTACCCTTCACCTGCTAACCACTCTGGTTTGAACCCTTTCTCACATTGGTCCATTCATTCCATTCATTGTTGTCATCCAAGCAAGCAGTACCTCTGTATGTTGAGAAGTGCATTTACAAAGGATCTGACCTGATGTCCGAAGTGGACTGTGAAGTAGAAAGGGAGGAGCATGAATTGTCTGTCTCAAGCCCTTCAAGGAACTCTCTAGAAAAGGGGTCATTATGGAGAATGGATACAGAATGCAAATTAATTTCCCATGAACCCATAATAAGTTTCATAATCTTTCTCAATACAATAGTCCAGGCAGCCATCTCCAGAGAATGCAGCAGGAAGCACATTACAGTGTCTGCTTACCCCTCTTTCTGACTTCAGGAACATTAGTGCTGGGAAGGGAACCCAGGGCCCTGTGCAATGCTAGGCAGGCCCTCTATTAACTGAGCTACAATCTGAGCTCCAAACTGGTATTTAAAAAAAGAACAAATTTTTTTTCAGAAACTATATCTTCTGCATAGTGCCACTTTATAACTGACCTCTTCTTCAAAATCACATGCAACAACCATGAGAGTCATTTATTCAGATCTTATTCCTGTCACCTCCTCTGCTCCTCTGCTCCAGTTTCTAGGCTGATACCTGGACACACAGTAAGTGGAGAGAAACTGCCAACAGCTTCTGTTTTAAGACCAAGGAATACAAGGGAAACCTGCTTTCTAAAGCCTTCCACTCTCCTTCTGACTGAATCTGCAATTTAACTCTAAGAGAACAGTGGGAATGGAGAAAGCTATTCTCAGCATTTGTGAGAATAGCAAGTTAAGGATGTTCCAGGGTCTTTGAAGTGAATCTCTTTTATTATGTTGGAAATAGCCCCACCAGCACCCCTGCTTAGCCCCCATGCCAAGCTCTTAGGCATGACACTCAAGTCCAGAACTAAGCAAGTTAATGCCCCGCAAGTGTTAAGTGAGAGACAAAATTTGGCAGTGGAATGATGTGTGTCAGGGTGAAATAGTATTATGAAAGCCCAGAATTAGGTAAAGCACACGCTTTCCCTCACAGGTTTTGTATCTAGACAGTGACAGTTGCGTGGAAATGCTGAGTGTGTGTGAGAGAGTGGTGGTTGAGGTAGTCAGGGAAATGAGTCATGTGGGGGCCACTGGGAAGAGTCAGGAGACATTTCATTACTAGAGATGGAGAGATGAGTGTGTGACTAGATCCATTATCCCCAGATACCCAGGCTATGGGCTCTGTGCTACTTTTGACAGGAAATTCCCAAGCTATCAAAATCTTGCTAATTAGCTCTTCTCAAATGCAGATGTGATAATTAGAGAGTCAATTATTATCTGTAGAGATGAAGACATCAACACAAGATCTTATAGGCGGTGCCCAGGAGTCTGAGAGGAAGCCAGGGAAGCAAATAAATTTATACACTCGTGCCCAGAATGTGGTATTCACAGACCTGAGCAAGAATGGCATGAGGCCACCCCATATTTGCAGCACAAGCTTCCCATTAACCTCACGATCACCCTGGAGATTCTTCCGTCAATTGTAAAGGAAAGGGAGTCCAATTCTTTACCAGGCAGTCTAGTCCAGGTCTTGAGGAGAATCGCCTCTCTAGTCAGGGATGTTTCATCTTTCCCTGTAGCCCCTTCTCCTGTTCACTGAGAGCTTTAGTTATCTGAACACTAATCTAGTATAAAAGACGACTGACTGTGTAGCTCCCTGGAGACCTTTAATATGTGTCTAGATGGCACCCAGCACTTTACTTGGTATATGCTCATGAGACACACTTAGCTGTGCAGGAGAACATTGAGTTCAAGTCCATTCAGCTGAATTTGAATCCATTAAATGGTCATCTTCTCTAACCCAGACAGACAAGGCCAGAAGATGTCCATATTTCCCCCACTGCATTGTCTCAAATTAGCCCCATCTTATGCTCAGACCTCCATGAATGGAGTAGGAATCAACTGCTTCGTTACTGGATGGCATCCTTGATATCACTATTAGCATTCCTTCCAAACTCCACCCAACAGTTACCTGGCAACAGCCAGGTAGGCCTGGCTTGCTATAAAAGGGACTGTTTGGCCCCTCCTTGCTTTCTCTGCCCCTTTTCTCTCTATGACTCTCTGACCCCTGTCCCCTTCTTTCCCTTTCTTCTCTTCTATTCCCCCTCCTTCCTCTCCATGTGTGGTCCTCGCCTCTTCTCTCCTCTCTCTCTCCTCTTTTCTCTTCTCCTATCCTCTTCTCTCCTCTCCCCTCCCCTCTCTCTGTCCTTCTCTGCCCCCTCTCTTTCTCTGCCTCTACTCCCTTTTCAACTCCCTTTCCCATGTCCCAAAATAAATTCTTCTATACCAAACCCCTTGTATGGTGAGTACCGCAGGAAAAGGGATGCCTCAGCATGGGTCCCCTCAGAGACCCCTCCCACCTCACCATACCACACTCTATAAAACACAAACTTGGCTTTTTTAAGAAACACAATGTTTGGTGCCAAGGCTTGCATTTAGAAACTCACAGGTTCATATTTACCACCACCACATGGACTTTCCAGCCACTGGGTTGATAGAACTCTCCATCCAAACACCAGCGAATTGGTAAGCTTCCTATATCCACAGTTTTATTTTAGGACCTCAACTCTTGAATGAGCTCTCTCAATCCTCAAAACAGTTTTGGAGGTTTCTCTCTCATACTGCTGGTAAATCCTAGGCTAGGGTAAACGGTTCTCCCTCAGGCTCTGGCCTCACAGTTCGTACTGGTCCCACAGCTCAGCCTCTAGATTACCACATGATGACCTGGTAAATCTATCCTCATTGCTTGTTATTAGCTATTAATTTATCCTTGGGACTCTGAAAGTGATAATATTAATAGCCTCTACTCTCACCTAATGAGTGTCTCGCCTTCCTCTGTACCTCAGGCTCCTCACTGGGATGCTTCTATCCTCACTCAAAGGGAATGTCTACACCAGTACTTATCTACTGGGATGCCTCCTGGTCTTAAAAGTTTACAAATGTACAGGCTAAATTTGGCCCCGATACCCTCTAGATAATAACTCAAAATGGCCGCTTACCAAAGCTTCAAAAACAAAACAAAACAAACAAACAAAAAAGCAGCAACAACAAAACCTTTTAAAACTCTCCCCAGCAATCTGAGAAATGGAAAGATTTCTTTGTAGGCTTTTCTCTGCCTTCACACCCAGCTGCTTTGTTTCTTTGTTCTCATCTCCTGGCTCTCCACCGCTTTGACTTTTAACAGCCCTCTCTAGACCTTGTTTCAGACCCAATCCTCTCTGCCTCCATACCCCTGTGCTTCCATGCACTGTGACTCCCACCCGCTTCTGCAGCTGCCAGCTATTTCCTCCAGCAGGCACTCTTACATTTTTACTTCCTGGGAAATGTTTATCTCTAATCTTTGATTTCCTTCAATTCTGATCCACACCAGCTCTTAGCCAGGTGTGGCAGGGAAGGGATTCCTAAGCACAGCATGGAACAGCTAAGCTGCCCTGTACACAGCTCAGACCCCACTGCTGGGTACACAGTGACAAAGGCTGCTTGCAGTGATAAGAAGAAACTGGTCTCCCAGAAAAAAATGTGTCTGTTTATCTCTGCTGATACAAAACAATGCCTCAGCACCATCTTAGGTAAGGATAGTTACATGGCTGGCTGTAGCTTCAGGGCCATCTTGGTTAAAGGCAGTCTTGTGACTCCACCTTCTTTATTTTGGGCAGTTCTCATTTCACTGCCATGTTACCTTATAGGACAGCCTGAGTTAAGGTCTGCAAAGACAACTCCCAATGAAGACACAGTTTTCATGTGATTTCTATCCTGCCATGTTCATAATTTTAATATCAATTTAAAGACTCACAAGAGTAAAAAGATTAAAGTTCACTGCCTTAAAGATATGTACAGCTTTGTTTTGTTACTATCATTAAGTTATAACTTCTTTATTAGCTAGATATATTCCAGAACAAATAAGCAAACACAGATTGTCTAACACAGATCTGCTAATAGATACTAGCTCTCAATCTGGTCAGAAATTTGCTAAGTACAAAGTTAAAGCTTATTATGACAGAGACTCCCAAATCCTAACAGTGACTCTCCAAGGTCTTCAAGAAGATATAATCACAATGAAAAGAGACTACCTCAATTAAGGTATGATTACCAAGACAACTTCAGAGAAACAAGTCATTGATGTTCCAACCTCTTCTCACACACACTTCTGGACCTGCCCCTTCCTATCAACAGATGGTTCCACTGACCCTGGACAACAAGAAAACAGCCAACTCTCCTAAGATTGAACCAACATCCCCATCCCCCAATTTTTTAGGTTTCCCAGAGACACATCGCCCCAAAATCAGCAGAAAGAAGAGAAAGATCACAACAACCCTATTCCTGCTTCACCACCACCACCAGCTCTTACTAGTTTCTCTATTTTTAATTAATCCAAAATGGAGGAATGTTGGCGTCCAACCAAGAGCCAGGTAGGCCTGGCTTGCTACGAAAGGTCCTGTTTGGTCCGCTCCTCGCTCTATTTGTCCCTTTTTTTCTCTGACTTTTTGACCCCTTTTTCTCCCCCATCATGAGTTCCTGGCCAATCTCTCTCTCTCTCTCTCTCTCTCTCTCTCTCTCTCTCTCTCTCTCTCTCTCTCTCTCTCTCGGCAGTATGATGAGGTAGGAGGGGTGCCATGCTGAGGAATCCCTTCTCCCAATGTACCAGCCATTTGACAGGTCTCATATAGAATAGAGTTTATTTGGGGACATGGGAAGGGGAGTTGAGAAGGGAGTAGATGCAGAGAAAAGAAAGGGGACAGGACAGAAATATATATATATATATATATATATATATATATATATATATATATATATATATATATATATATATATATATATATATATATATATATATATATATATATATATATATATATATATATATATATATATATATATATATATATATATATGTGATGGATGGATAGATATATAGATAGATAGATATAGACATATCAGATATATACTTCTGTCCTGTCCCCTTTCTTTTCTCTGCATCTACTCCCTTCTCAACTCCCCTTCCCATGTCCCCAAATAAACTTTATTCTATATGAGACCTATCATATGGCTGGTACATTGGGAGAAGGGATTCCTCAGCATGGCACCTCTCCTACCTCATCATACTGCACTCTATAAAACAAACTTGGCTTTTTAAAAAACATAACAATCATACCATTTATCAGCCTCACTTTTGGTTCAGTCACATTCCCCAGCCTCACTTCCTGTCCAGGTAGCTCATCACCAAAGACCATCACATACTCATACTGAGAACCATTCCTTCTCTCCATAATGGTCACTACAGTTTCTTGAGTTCCAACATCTGGTAAAATAGCAGTTTGAATAAGGAATGTCTGCTATAGACTTGCACATTTAAATACCTAGTCATCGGTTGGTGAAGCTGATTGGGATGTGATAGAACATTCAGTAGGTAGAGCCTTTCAGGAGGAAGAACATCACTGGTGACAGGCTTTGAATGTTCATAGCCTTTCCCCACTTCCAGTTTACTTTTCATGCTTTCTGCAGTGTGGTTCAAGATGTAATCCTTTAGCTTTCTGTTCTAGTCAGCTGGTGCCACAGCTTCCCTTAACTTTATGCCTGCTATGCTTCAAGACTGTAAGGCAAGATAAATTCTTCCACAAGTTGCTTTTGATAATGGTGTTTATCAAGAAAAAAGAAACCAATACCTTGATCATTAACATGGAATATTAAACAACTCCAAAATTTATTCTTATTTCAGCCCTCAATGCAATCTCTAATATAGAGCTGAAGTTACTTTACTTTAAAAATACCAAATAAATCACCAAATAAGAAATACCAATAAGATCACCAATAAGTTGGGAAAAACTCTTTTTCTGTTTGTCTCTGTCTCTCTGTCTCTGTCTCTGTCTCTCTCTGTCTCTCTCTCTCTCTCTCTCTCTGTCTGTCTCTCTCTGTCTCTGTCTCTCTCTCTCTCTCTCTCTCTCTCTCTCTCTCACACACACACACACACACACACACACACACATTTACACAATATAGAAACTGTTCATTGCCATCACAGTAAGTTTCAAATCTGCCTCAGTTAAGGTTTTATTGCTCTGAAGAGACACCATGACCAAGGCAACTCTTATAAAGACAAACATTTAATGGGGGCTGGCTTACAGTTTCAAAGGTTCAGTCAATTATCATGGTGGGAAGCATGGCATTGGGCAGACAGAGTTGGTACTGGAGGAGCCAAGAGTTCTATAATTTTGATCCAAAAGTAGGCAGGAGAAGAAAGAGACTGTCTTCTGCAGGCAGGCAGGAGGAAGGTCTCTTCCCTACTGGGCACAGCATGAGAAGACCTTAAAGCCCTATCTACACGATGACACACTTCCTCCAACAAGGCCACACCTCCTGGTAGCATATTCAAAGCCCTGCCAAGTCCTTGGTGGTATTTGTGATCTGTCTTCTGAGGTTCCCTGGCTGCTTCAGATACCAGGGCATAGGCTTTCAGCGTCCATGCTAATCAGCCCTCAAATATTCCCAAGCCCCCTCACACAGCATACACTGTCCCTCAGCCAGAAATACTCTTCACCTGAATGACACAATGACAAGATTTTCCTCTGTGACGCTAATACGACTATGTTCTTTGTCCATGTTCAACTGGGTCTACAGCTATACCTTCTTCTCTCATTTCAGAATACCATATAAGAAACTATATTTATGCAAACTTGTGATTATTTTTATTGATGTCATTTTCACTCTAAGTCACAAGTATTTTGAAAGCAGACTATCTCTGATTTCTCAGTATTGTCTCTGCTAGAAGTTACATTGGTTTTCCATGTTATAGGGAATAATATAACTTCACTATTAGAGGTCCTGCACCTCCTCAAACTGTAGGACAATGACCCAGAATGCAGGATCATACTGGACCAACACTCCTACCCCTCCACTGCCACTTCTCCCTCCATTTGCAGATGATCCATTTCTGCCTCAGAAATGTGGAGTTTCTGATTTGCAGTAGCACTTCAAAGGTGATAACACCACCACAGAGAAAGAGAGAACAACTTTTGACAAGCTTTTATTATTGTGTGGGATGTTTGGAACATTTCATGATTTAAACAACAAAGTTTAGAAAAGACATCCTCATGCAAACATTGGAGTGATGTCCCTCTGGGCACAGCAGAGGCCAGTCCAAATCCATCTCATCAGCCAGCTCAAGGAGGCTCCCTGGCCGGGTCTAAGTGTCAACTCTGAAAAGGGATGCGTAGCAATCATCTTGTGAAGAGGCTTGATACTTTAAGAAGCTTTGCTGTGGGCTAGAGAGATGACTCCGTGTACTGTAAAGTGCTCTCTGTGTGTTCCACACTGTTTTTCTGCTGTTCTGTTTTGTTTTTCTGATCAAAAATCAACTTAGGGAAGGAAAGGGTTTATTCATCTTATACTGTGCAGGTCGTGGTCCACCGTGGAGAGAGGTCAGGGAAGTAACCAGGAAGTAGGAACTGAAGCAGAGGCCATGGGGGGACCTCTGCTTACTGACATGCTTTTTATGATTTGCTCAATTTGTTTTCTTGTATAACCCAAGTCCATCTGCCCAAAAATGACTCTGTCTACTGTTGGCTAGGCTCTCATCCACTAATCATTAATCAAGAAAATGCTACACGGAAATGAAGAAAAGCCAATCTGACAATTCTTCAATTGAGAATCACTTCCTGGGTGATCCAAGTTTATATTAACTTGACAAAAATTAACAAGCATACTACACAAACATGAGGACCTGAGTTTGATCCCCAGAACCCAATGTAAAAAGTCCAGAATGAAAGCAAGAAAGATTGCTCAGTGGTCAAGAGAGCTCAATCCTTTTGTGAAGCACAATGGTTCCATTCACTGAAGCTCACACTTAACCTATAACTTCAATTCCAGGTCATCCAATGCCCCTTTTTGTCCCCACCACCACCACCCAAGTGCACCCTTAGGCACACACATACACATCAAATAAAATAAATCAAGTCTAAAATCTCAGAAAGGTTGAACACTTATAATCTCAGCATTGGGAAGGCAGAGATAAGAGAAGATACCCAGAACTCATTAGCCAGCCATCCTAGCCCACTCCCCGAACCCCAGACAGTGAGAGACCCTGTCTCCAAAAACAAGGTGATGACTCCTAAGAAACTATACATGGGGTTGGCTTCTGACCTATACACATGCAAGCAAACACACACATGCATACACACAAATATCCACACAGAGTTTTGCTTTAGGTTTTAAATTTTAAAATCCTATCCCTGAAAATGATAGTTTTAGAAAGTGAGACTTTTTGGCAATGTTTGGATCAAGAGTGAAAGTCTGTCCAGAGTAGAATTGTGGCCTTTGAGGTGACCTCAGAAAGCCACCTTTTCTTTCCTGTCATGAGATCCCAGTCAGGAGATCCCTCTGAAGCAGGCATCCCTGAACTTGACACTGAATCTTCCAAGGCCTTGAGCCTAGTCTTTTCAACCACTAGCATGTGAGAGAAACCGATTGTCCTACAGTTTATGTGGGTTTGTAGCTATTGTTATTGTTGTTATAGCATCCCAAACACATCAGCAGCCCCCATGTTCTTGGAACCACATACCAAATAACACCAGATGTTTTCACATAATAACCCTTCATTTACTCACATTTACTCTAACATTTCACACCTGAAATTCTTCTCTTCTGCATTTGATGCTATTTATAGTGTTGGTGTTTTTACTCATGTGCTACATCTCACTTTATTATTGCATGTCTTCTTGTTTGTTACCTTCCCTTCTGGGGAGAATAATTCTATAAAAATTGAATCTTAGTTTCTTTTCTTCAGCAACAGCTCAAGTTCCCCATTCAGTGATCTCCTCACTAACATACATTATTATTCTTGTGGCTTTCTTTAACTATTCAGACAGTGTTGTGGATTGGTTCTAAAGCTATTTGTGTTAATTTGGCTCCAAAAATTACACGGGAATCTTCACATCTGCCTGTAAGACACTGAGGGTCACTGCTCCCAGTTTGCTCTAATTGACAAATAAAGTTGCTGGCTGCCACCTGCTAGGCAGGGAAACAACAGAGGCAGGATTTTAGATTTCCTGGGAAGGGACCACAAGGAGCTTTTAGAATCACCATGCCACAGAAGGAGAAACATCAAACCTGAGAGCTATAAGAGAGAAAACAGACAAAAATGTAAGAATCGGGGAAGAGTAAACCCAGAGGCCATTCCACCAACAGGGTCTGGGGTAGCAGAGATGAAATATAGATTTTAGTAAGTAATAATTCAGGAATATCAGAGGGGAAGTGTTAGCAACACAGAGATTTGAAAGTACCCAGCCGTTGCTTTGTTTTAGGCATGTTAAAATAGAAGGCTGTGTGTGTGTGTGTGTGTGTGTGTGTGTGTGTGTGTGTGTGTGTGTGTGTGTGTGTTGTCTTTCTGAAATCCAGAGCATTTTGGTGGGTGGCAAGAAGCATGAGCACATCCATCAAAAGAGTGTAGAGAGGATTAACTGACTACTGCTTCAAGACACTACAGTAAGAGTCTATCATTTTCAAACCAAAGGCCATCAAACTTACAGACAAATTTGCAACAGAGCTTCTGCATACAGAGACTAAGGCCAATAGGAAGTCTTGATTTTAATGAAAGCAGATACATTACTGTCTCAACAGGTACACCTAGGAAACGAGTTATTAGTAACCAGCTCATATTTTGAAACCTCCAACTTTGAGGTTACACTTTGGCCTTTAATGTAAACAAGATCAAGAAGGTCACAGAAGGGGTTGGGGATTTAGCTCAGTGGTAGAGCACTTGCCTAGCAAGCACAAGGCCCTGGGTTTGGTCCCCAGCTCCAGAGGGGAAAAAAAAAAGTCACAGAAATAACTCCCTACACACACACACACACACACACACACACACACACACACACACACACACACACACACAAGCTCAAGACCCACTCTTAATGCCTTCCTCTCCCACTGCTTTCTCTGGAGGGCCCGGTCTTTTCTTCATTCTACCCTTATCTCAAGCACAGTATCTCTCTCCCTGTTACAACCAATATTTTCTTTAGCATATAATATCCCCAGATTACCTCTATCCTAAAAGTCATTGATCATGGACTACTCCATATGTTTCCTTTCACAAACCTGGGATTTTACCTGTTTGTGTTCAATCCCAAGTCAACTATCGGCAAGAGGTACTGAGACTTTAGCAACACCAGAGTAGGTCCGAATTTTGTGGGCCAGAGGCTGATTTTTGGTGTTGTTCTCTTTGGGCAGTCTTTAAAATAAAGAGTTCAACTAATAAATGAGTTGTACATGGGTTATTCAACTTGACTAGGTTTGGGATCACCTAGGAGACACACTTCTGGGACTGTCTGTGAGGGAGTTTTGAAAAAAGTTTGAACTAAGGAAGAAGTACACACCTGTGGGTAACACCATCCTTTAGGCTGGGATCCCTCTACATTTAAAACAAAAAGGAAGAAAAAAGTCACTTGAAATCCAGCATTCAACATTCTCCCAACTTTCTAGCTGGAGATGTAGTGGGGCCAGCCTAGCACCTATGATCTTGTCATATACCATTGGATTATACCCTTAAGCCATACTGCAAAAGAGATCCTTATTCGTTAATTTGTTTCTTGTTCTACATTTGGTTAAAACAAGGAAGAAGGTAATTAAATACAAGATGCGAAAGTAAATATTTACATATAGGAAAATTACAATGAATTATCTACTTCTCAGAAATAAAATATCTATAAATATCAGAAAACATACAAGAATGTTTTATTTGCCAACTTCAGGATCGTGCACAATTTCGTCTACATTTATCTAGCTGTTCTTAGTTTACTTCTTTATTTATTCAGTTTCTTTTTCAATTCTGCATATTTCTAGCCTATTACAGACTTCATGATTGAAAGAATGTTGGTAGGATTTATGTTTGTCACTATTGGAAACCTCTTAACCAGTTTCTTTCCTATCCAGGTTGAAAGAATTCAGAACCTTTCAAGTTAACTAATCTTAGATCATGTTTGTACTGGCACACCCCATTGACTGGCTAATCACTGATTGACTTCCCACGGAGGTACCTTGATAGGTTTATGTTCTTATCTATGGGGAGAATTTGCAAGCTGACTACACAGACTGACTCAAAGCAGATTAGCTACTTATAGTTTTGCATTTCTCTTGATCAAAGAATTTTCCCCATACTGAACTCTGACTATATTTCAAACATTTTCTGTTTTAATATCCAGAATGTTTCAAATGCTGGGTATGTTAATTATCAAACTTGACAAACATCTATTATTACCTAATATGGAAGTCTCATGCCTGTGAAGTTTATCTTGACCCATCTTCATTGTGCCATTCCCTGGGGTCATTCTGGGCTGTCAAAAGAGGTGTCAGCAGCAACATGTATTGATTCTTCTCTTCTGAGTGTAAATATATTGCCAGCAGCTTCAACCTCCTGTTGCCTTGATTTTCCTATCATGATGGACAGTACATCTTAAACCATAAGTCAAAAGAAATCCATTGTCCCTTGAGTTGCATTCTTAGAATATTTTATCACAGGTACAAGAAAAGAACCTCAGACTCTGGGTTTCAAAACACCAATGGACATTTGATGTCGTTGCTGGATAAGTTGGTCAGTGGGTAGTGAGACTAACTCAGCTATTCGTTAACCACATGCAAATAATATATATTTTCTTAAATCTCTAACTCTAGGCTGGAGGTTGAAAGCCAAGCAAGAATTTGACCTTCTACACAGGTGAGCCTGAGTAAGACAAACTGTTTTTGCCTGTCAATCAAATACCATATACAGAGAAGTTTTAAATTTGGTGTAAATATATGAAGGCTTTACAGAGTATGTCCTAGGGCCTCAGAATGGTCTAAATGCATCAGGGAGTCAGGAGCAAGAGTGAAGCCTGCTGCTCTGTGATAAATCTGCCTCCCAGTCCTTATGTGAGAGTATCAACCATTCAAGAACATTGTTCAACCTGGTGTGTACCCTCCACTTCCATTTGAGTTTTTTCTTTTCCTTTCCTCAGAGTTACCCTATGCTTTTTATTTTCTCTGGAGCATTTACTATGTTTTGACTTGTATGTTTGTAGTAGTAATTAACATTTTTTACATAATGACTTTAACCAATGGCTTCACATGTGAGGTAAGTACTCTGCCATTGAGTCCTATCTCAAGCATCTTTTAAACTTTTGTTTTGAGGTAGAGTCTCACTAGATTGACTAGACTCTATCTACATGTGTGCTGTACATCCCAGGCTGGCCTTCAGCATGTAGTCATTCTGCCTCAGCCTTGTGAGTAGATGGCGTTATGACCCCAGCTGAGAAGCCCCACCATTGAAGCATACACACCCACTGCCAAGCATTTTCATCACCTCAGTTAATTCTCACAACCGTCACATTAGTTGTGCCTACTAAGCCAGTTTGTTTGTTTGTTTGTTTGTTTGTTTGTTTGTTTATGGTTTAAATGGAAAACCAGGGTCTCAGGAAAACAAATAAAATTTTTCTCAAGGTCAAATAACTACCAAAGCCACAATTTAGGTGTAGCTGTTTCACTAAAATTACCAATAGTTAATAATAATAACTAACTAACAACTATAGTCACCTGGCCATTTGCTCTGCGCATAGCTTAGAGGTCACCCTGTTACTATATTTCCTTGCAAGAAGGAATGTAAGATGCTCACTACCACTCTGAAACCTCTTTGCTCACAGAGGAACCAACATGATACATAGACATTTCGTTCCAGAACCACCCATGAATGTATGTGACATGAGCCACCTCTCTCTCTCTCTCTCTCTCTCTCTCTCTCTCTCTCTCTCTCTCTCTCTCTCTGTGTGTGTGTGTGTGTGTGTGTGTGTGTGTGTGTGTGTGTGTGTGTGTGTTCTTCTGGCTACTTCATCTTCAGTGTCTTCTCCTTTCTACTCTACAGTAGCCTTTAAAAATATTTTTATTTATTTTCAGAGTATTTTGCTTACATGTCTATAAGTATACTGCCCATAGAGATCAGAATAGAGCATCAAGGACCCTCCTGGAACTGGATTTATAGACAGTGGTAAGCCATCATGTGGGCTTTGGAATGCCAACCCAGCTACTTTGCAATACCAATGTGTGTGCTCTTAACTAGAAAGCCTTCAGTCTAGCTTCTAACCCTTTGAAAGCATGAACCAGCTCTTTTTTTTTAATCTCTATTCTGTCACAACGTCACATACATATTCTTCCCCCTCCCATTCAACCCTATTTATTCTAACAAACCTCCCTTCCTATATCCATGTCTTTCGATGGCATGAGCATATAATGACACAGCACACAGTGGATACACTACTGAGGAACATGTCTGTCCTCTCTCAGCATCCATTACTTGTTGAGAGCTGCTAGGAGTAGGGGAGATTTGTCCCCCATGTATGATAAAACTTTGGTGGGCAGGTTAATTCTTATCTATTTTTTCCACAATAAATCTTCCCAATGAAAATGAAGGGAGGTTCCTAGTCTTAGTGCAATTTGACATGCCAGGTTTGGTTGATATCCCAAGGAAGACTACTATTTTCTGTAGGAAAAATGGATGCTGCAAGGCCCTGGGTTCGGTCCCCAGCTCCGAAAAAAAAAAATGGATGCTGAGGGATGAACTGGGGAGTGGGAATTGGGGGAGGAGAGAAGGGAAACTGCAGTCAGGAAGGAATATATGAGAGGATAAAAAAAATACATAGATCATTTTAAAGATTTAGTGTGTGTGTGTGTGTGTGTGTGTGTGTGTGTGTGTGTGTGTGTGTGTAAGTATATGATTTTATATATATGCAGGTACCCATGGGCATCAGATCTCCTGAAACTAAAGTTATGAATGGCTATGAGCCATCTAACATAGATCTAATATCGAGTCCTCTGAAGTAACCACTTAACTATGCCACCAGTCCTTAAATAATCTTCAGTTAGAAAATTCAAACTTAGAGGAAAATTGCAAGTGTGATATAGATTCCTAACAATCTCCGAGTAATTTATATATGTGCTGTCTTAACAGCTCCTCTGACAGTTTAGTGTGAATTTCCTTCAAACAGGAATGTCATTTTGCACAGCCATAATAAAGCTATCAAAACAAGAAAATTAACATTGACACATCATCATCCCTTACCCTCAGCCTCCATACAGGCTGCAGCAACCACTTCACAGAAGATGCGAGATTGGCCAACAATGTCATAGTGTCCTGAAATGCTTTCTTTGGTCATTGTCAACCATCTTGACCTTGATATTTTGAAAACATAGGGCCAGTTCTCTGCACTCTGTCCCCAAATTGAGCCTACTTGATTTTACATTGCTATGGGATTGAACGCCTACCTTTTCTAGGAGGTTTTGTGCATCTTCCCAGCCCTGGCAGCTGCGTTTTGTTGTGTTTCCTTGGAGTTAAGTCTGTAATTGGGTTAAGATACTGCCTGCCAGACCTTTCCAAATGCTGAGCTTGTTTTCTTCTTAACACACAAATATGTTATGAGAACTACTTCTCTCACATTATGTAAATATCATCTCAGATCTTCACCCACTTAATTTTCATCCATAGATATTTCTCAGTTTAATTATTACCACCATTGCTGCCGATGACTGATTTGTCTAATGAATTATTCCTTCCATCTTTATGAACTAGCATCTAATTCCCACATCTGACATAGTCATGTGTTTGTAGTATTTATTCAATGATTTATCATTCTGTAGTAATTATTATTGTGAAGATCAAGGTCTTCATACTTCTCTGGGTCCACTCTTTGTCTTTGGAGTTCCTTTATTCTTTGAGTTCTTCCTTCTACTTTGAGATAGTAAATTCTTTTGGCTATCCTGTACTTTCCTTGTTCCAGCTCCTCTGAAACTCATAGCAATATCATAACTATGGAGCCCTGTTTTAAAAAAAATCAAGTTATCTGCTTCCAATATATATCAACACAGAATAAACATTCCTATTCTACAATCGAGGAGCAGGAAGATAAAAAGAGAAGATCAGACCACAACTCAGGAGAGCAAACACCAAACCCCACGATTCTGACTGGCTTCTGCACTGTCCTTTCCCTCCGGCCTGCAGCACACATCCTTCTCTTAGCGGGCTCCACTCTGCACCTGCCACTAAAGACAGAGTTAAAATGTCAACTCACACATGAGGCTGACTGTTCAATCTAGATTATTTTGTAATAGACCTATAAGGTCTCAACCACACCTTATGTAGTCCACCTTCTTCCACCCAAGGAGGCAGGTAAGTTAAGACAATCAACTCTAACCTCACAGGGTCGATTTTTTGAAAAGCTGTTTTGTTGAAGATAACTGGCTGCTCAAAAAAAATCATTTTAACTTCCAACTGAGGACCAAAGTACCAAAACAAGTTCCTAACCAGATTACATTCAGCCATCAGAAAAGTTTTCTGATGTTACTTATGAGCATTTCTAAATTTACAAAACAGAGTGAGTAGCTTTATGTATGTGTTAGCACTTTCATGCTCATTAAGATGGTAAATTCTATTCTCAAAGATGGCTATGTTATATATTGCCAGAAAGTTTAGTTACTTATGGACTACAATGGCCCTAGTTCTGTTTGTATGGACTGTATTAGTTCTGCCTAGTCCATATTCAAAGATTTCTATTACTATACAAAATTATTTTATGATTATAATAATGCTTATATAATATTTTAAATACAGAAACCTAATGAAGAAAATCAAAATTCCACATATGTTTGTCAGAAAGCAATAACAACTTATTTCTCTTAATTTTTCTCTCCGTGCATTTTCATGTTTTGTATTGTTCTTAAAAATTTACAGGGGCTGGAGAGATGGCTCAGCAGTTAAGAACACAGATTGTTCTTCCAGAGGTCCTGAGTTCAATTCCCAGTTACCACATGGAGGCTCACAACCATCTGTAATGGGATCTGATGCCCTCTACTGATGTGTCTGAAAAGAGTGACAGTGTACTCATATACATCAAAATAAATACGTGAATAAATAAATAAATGTTTTTTTAAAAACTTGTAATCATGATATAATCTTTTTTTTCTTTTTTTTTCCTCATTGTATCAGTATCATTTCCTTTGACATCAAACTTGGTAAATAATGTTACTAGATAATATTCCATGAATTATACCCTAATTTGCTTTTATATTCACTGTTTAAAAGAGTAACATAATAAATACCTTTGCACAGAAAGCTCTCTCCACAACTTTGGATGCATTCCTAGAAGGGAAATTATTATGTTAAAAGGTATAGGCCTTTTTGCATAACGTTGACTAGCATTATTAATTGCATTTAAATTGTTTCAGTTTATACATTACCTAAGAGGTTATACAAATCTCCTTGGTATAATTTCTTATACTTTTTTTCTAAGCTGCTTACCTAAAAATTATATTTCATTTTACATTTGACTGTTCTCAAGGCTTGATGTTTTACGTATTTAATCTCCCATACTTGTATATAACTGTATGCTTCATGTTTCCTCATGTTTCTTGTATTTCTTTGGCTGATAAAGTATTTAAATTATTTCAAATATATTTCATATGTCAATAGCATTTCACACATTTACATACATATAGTCCTTGGCATGTTTTGAATACTATCAATTTTTCTTTTGCTATTAATTTTTCTGAAGTCAGCTCTGGAGAGTTTTGTCATGTTTTAGAGCTCACAGAGGGCTTCTTGTTTTTTCATATCACCATAGATTTTGTTGAACAGAATTGTCTACCAAGAAGCTCAGTGTAGCCGTGTAGCAGACATTAAAGCCTGCTGTTCTGGGAGCTGAGCAGCCTCTCTCCACCAATCTCTTTCTGGAACTTCTGTCAAGCAGTGACTTATAAAGAAGTATTCTTCTGAACTCAGCCACTTGTAACCATCATAAGTGGAGCTCTGAACTGACCTGAAGCTTTTTGAGAGCTATGTCTATGTCAAAACATAACCTTACCTCCCAGATATAGAACTAAAGTGTATCAAGAGCACCTCAACGGTCTAACAGTCTTCTGGGGTACAAGTTCATGCTGCCAAGCAGTGTTTGGTTGAGTTAAGTGTAAATAAAGGGGAACATATGTGTCACATTTCTTCAAAATAAGCAAGAATATGAAATGAAAAAGTGCTTAGCCAAATAGACATAGGAGCAATAGGAAGGGAAAATAAGTTTAGTTCAAGCCTAAAACATAACTCATTGATCAGCCATATATCTGATCCCCAAATAAGTTGAGTTGTGCTGGCCCCAGTATGAATCCTGGGAGTAGGTAGGGATTCAAAGCACCTTTCTCTTCAACCTACATTCCAGCCCCTCGGTGGAAATACCTTTTAGAGAAAAGATTAAGACACATACTTTATATTTTATTTTAGTAAATTACTATAAAATATTAAGAATTGGGGCTTAGAGAGATAGATCAGCGATTAAGATCACGCCTTGGTCTTCTAGAGGACACAAGTAGAGTTCCGAGCACCTATGTCAGACAGCTCACAACTGCTTCCAACCAGCTCCAGAGGATATGATGCCCTCTTTGGGCCTCTAGAGACTTTTACATTCAAGTGCCCATACACACACTTACACACAAATAAAAATAAATACTTTTTTAAGTGGGGCAAAAGAATAATTAAGATTCACATCCAGCCAATTGAGTTCTTCTCTCCCACCCCCATGCTAAGCCTTCCCAAATATGGACAAGAAAGACACTAGAAACACAGAATTACCTTCAAGGCAATGGAGCTCACCCTAGCCCAAACTGCCATCTATCCACAGTGAAATCTGTCAGTTGTAGCTGCTTATGAATCTATTTGACCCTATAAGCATGACTGCATTCCTTATGATTACTTTGTCAAAAGAGACAAATAGTCCCTAAAGGTAATTAAGAAACATGGTGTGGTAAAATATGAACGAAAAGGGGACTTTAGAGCCCAGTAATGGTAAATCAAACCCTGCTAATGTTGCTGTATGACTTGAATATGTCATAATATCTCTTTGCTTATATCTATATCTTGATAGACAGACAGATGATAGGTAGTAAATAGATGGATGGATGGATAGATCACTAATATATCTCGATAACTGTAATATCGTCATCTGTGGTATTAAATGTGTTGGTGTTAAGGACAGAGTAACTGAAGAAATAAACATAAAAATATATGTTATCTAGAACTATACTTAGCATATGGTTGCTCATGAGGCTTCCTCATGATTTTTTAAGTTAGATACAAAAGGGCTGTAAATAGAAGTGGTGAAGGGAAGGGGAACTACATTTTTGGTAGATGAGTAATGCTGTGGGCTGTTTAGCCCTCATTTTATTTTTCACTTTATTAACCTACATTCTTCACTGTGATATCAACCATAGTTTCAAGAAACAAAATTCTCAAAAGTAAAGTTGTCTAAATCTTTAAATTTACAATTGTTACCTGAAATTACTTAATTCAACAAAAATCTCTTGTTAAGCTACAACTAAGGAGTAAACAGAAAACTGATGAATATTATCTAGAAGTACGTGTGTGTGTGTGTGTGTGTGTGATTGTACCTGCTTTCAGTATATGGAACACACACATAAGAGTGAGAGTCATAGATGGAGAGAATTCCAATTTAACAAAAGGATTTTTTGCCAGTTATTAGCAAATATTTAATAGCAAAGATATTAGCAAATATTTCCTACACAGGATTAGTCTCAGATTTTCTTTCGTCAGAAAGAGCCATCAACTCAGTGTCCCTAAGGGGATCTCGTTTTGATATTGGCTTAGGAAACACCATACTTTCCCCAAACTCTTGGCTCCATCCACACAAGCAATGACAAAAGTCCACAGTGCAGAGTGATCACACAGACGTATGTTCTTCCCCTGGGAATTTTGCATTTTAAACAGTGTTTCATGGATAACCTCCATGGTTGGTCACCCTTCGTCATTCTGTCTTTTCCATTTAAACCATCTCACTGACCTTTAGACCTCGAACAGAAGATAACATGAGTGTCCTGGAGAAGAGTTCCCTATACAACACACGGATCCTTTGAGAACCAGACATTTTCTATATCTCCACCTCCCCTTGATGGGTGTAGTTGAATAAAGGCTGCTGTCTTCTCTAGGTTTGGCTTTAAGGACTTATTTTCAAACCTGTACCATCAAATAATAAATGCTTTAAGCTGAAGTGAATGCCTAAAATGAAAACAGGGACACCTTAAGAGTCTCTTTATAATCTAACCATTCCCTGGTAGACAGTATCCAGGGACTCTTGTCTGTACACAGTTGGCCCCCTAAAATAAAGAGGGATAAGGAACATGGGCTTCACTTCATGTATGGGCTCCATCTCAGCTGATGACTCTTCGGAAATGATTCAACACCGCAGATGGACTCCACATGTGAATAGCCATGTGATGACTGACTAGCAAGATTTCAATGAATCCAGCAAACATTTTGTTTTAGCTTAAGGATATTGGCCAGTGTGGGTTGGGGGAAAGTCTGTAGTCACAGTGAATAACTGAGATACTGAGGGGAAAGAGAAGAAAAAAAATCCAATTAAAGACCTAAGCAATGAGGGTAGATTTTTAGGAACCATTAGGTCTGCATGTTTCCTGCTTCTGCTTTTGTTTGTTCTTTTTTAAAGCAAAGGAGCTTCCTGTATTTTATTAGGGCCATTCTGTCTCAGAAAGAAACCTCAGTAGAAACCACCCTGAGAGAAAGAGCTATAGCAGCAGGATTCTAGAGGTCCGTGAAATACAAAATAAAACCAAAAGAACAGAGGTGGAACTGCTGCTAAAACAGATGGCTTTACATTTTAGACTGGAGGCAAATCAGCCCAGAAACAGGAAAGTGCTACTCCGTGCTCTGAACTTTGTGCCTAGGATGGAGTTTTCAAAACAAACCAAGAGCTCCAAGACATCCAAGGCCGTCACAGAAACCTCGCATTGTGATATGAAAGAAAACAGGCAGCTCAGCAGCCATCGTAGTGTCCTTTAGAGAAGCCAAGAGGTGTCTGGGACATATAGAGACCTAGTGGAGAGATAACTTTGATCCCAGGCTCTTGGAGTCACAATATACATGTAGCTGTGTGCAGGCTAAACTCTGAAATCCCAGACTCAATTGGCAAAGCACATAGATTTCCCAGAACCCATCATAAGAAAATCATATAAAATCATATAAAAAGGATGCAGAATACATCCACAGAAGGTGGATACCCAACTCACTTAACTAGTCTGGCCTCCTTGGGAAAGTACTAGACAAATGAGAGCTCCTATCTCAAGCAAAACGTGGAAGGTACCCGAGGAAGGACATCCAGGTTTGTCCTTTCACCCTGCAATCACACTCACACAAGGCCATGGTGAGGGAGTGGGGGGTTAGGAAGTGGGGGATGGGGGAGACGAAACAGGGTGGGAGGAGAAAAAATAGAAAGAGCGCCAGTGCACCAGCCCTGTGCAATGCCGTTTCCTTATCCATCCAGAGAGAATCCTAGCCCTTCAGTCTGTCACAGAGAGCAGATGCCTCAGCATCCTCAATCATTTTCTCTAGCAAGGCAAAACCTCTCGAGCTAGTGTTCTATAAGCAGGACAGACAGCTTCCATTCTGTTCCTTATCAAAACACTGCCATTCCTTTGATAACAGTTATTAAATCATCTCTCGGAACTTGGGCATCTTTAGAGAGTTGTTTGGAAGGATTTTTACAAAATGCAAGCCGCCCTGTTCTCCCTCCCCCGATTCACCAAGTTCAATTAACGAGAGGAGGTATGCGGTGGGTTTTTAACAAGTTCTTCATGCCAAACTGCTTAGAGATGTACATTAGGCGACATTTTAGTAATGGGGAAAAATTATCTCACCATGACTGGACTCTCTTTCTCACCTCCAACAGAGGATTCCTATCTGTCACCCGGACAGCCAAGATTGATTTTCTAATTAAGCAGGCATTTGTACTGGCACAGGGAGCCACACAAGTCTTCTCTACTGTATCTTCCCAACATATTCCGGTTTGTATTCATTTTCCGTTCTGCTTAAAGCTCCCTAGTGTTGAGCCAGGAGGGGTCAGGAACTCTCTCTATGAAAACAGCCATTAAAACCTCTGGCTGCTTTCAGAAAGAAATTTATCAGCACAGGCGAAGGAAAGAAAACATGTGATGGGAATTTCTTTGGACCGGGTTTGGCTCCCACGTGGACAGAATTTGCCTACACCAGTCCCCACACGGCCCCACCACCACTACCCCTCCTCTCTCCCCCATCCTCCTACCCTTCCCCCCCCCCCCCCCCTCACTATCCACCCCACGTTCTCCACCCCCCACACCCCCACCACCATCTCCCCCCCCACCCCACCCCACCCCACCCCACCCAACCCAACCCCTGTCTGCCCTGCTCCAGCTGGGTCTGCCCTGCTACGGGCCTGCCAACACAGATGGCTGTAGGAAGCAGGCTGTTAGCACTTTGAAAGGCTATGTGGCACCTCCGGCATTTTAAAAAGGTACACGAAGCTTTTGTGCAGCTTTCAGTGATGAGACCGGCTTGCAGTGTGTGATTCAGTTTACTTAGGGGAACGATCTGGATCCATGAACAGCACAGCCCAATTCTAGCCCCAGGGTGCTGTATCATGTGGCCTCATGACCTTCTTTCCCTGGGAGACACTAGGGGATAAAACTGAAATCAGTAAGAAAAGCTTGCATTTTTTTTAGTTTGTTCCTGGTACATCCATTACCTAATTTTTTATTTAAAAGCTCAGACTCTGCACTAATTGAACAGGCCAATCTCAATTTAGGAGTTGACCTACACTCACATGATGACAATTAACTGTTAACTGTCTTTTAAAAAAAAAAAGAAAGAAAGAAAAAATTAAAAAGAAACAGGAAAGAAAAGAAGTGTAAGGAATGGCCAAGGGCAGTTTAAGGGTTGTGTAAGCTTATTAAAGGAAGAATTGTTTTAAAGATAAAGGATAGTCTTAAGGGCTGGGGGTGAGGGTTAGTTAGTAGACTACTTGATTAGCATGCACAAATCCCTAGATGCCATCCGCAGCACACAGTGTGGGGGCCAAAGTCAGTAACTCAGAACTCAGGAGGTAAAGGCAGGAGGATCAGAAGTTCAAGGTGACATAGGAAGTTTGAGGCCAGAAGATATACTTCATACCCTAACCAATTAAAGGAATCAAATAAATGAAATATTCTTTCAGACAGTGTCCCTTACACTCATTGGCAGCTGCAGCTCTTTGTAGGTACTAGAAGCCAAAGTTGTCCCCATAGGCTACACAGCCCCAACATTCAGACTCAAGATTGAACTCTAAGCCCTTCCCAGAAGCCTAGCCCTTTCCTGATTCTCTCTCTCCCTGGATGTCTGTATCCAACTGCTAACCTTGTTCCATGAGGTACATCTCTGGTTAAGCCAGAATAATTTGTTGTTTCTCACTTTGGAGGATCATCGTAATGCCTTCTTCTCTGTACATCAACCTGACCACACTTTCACAGCCAGAGACACAGTCTTTGTATTACCTTAGGCAATCTTATTTAAATTCCATCATCTCACACTCTGAGACTCCAGTGGTTTCCAGTGACTACTACCAAGACACCAATATCCCAGGTCAACCAGCCTTTCTAGACTGTTTCCCATTGGAAGGCTGGTACCTTCCACAAAGATGACAAAGAGATTCTTCTCTTAAATACTTCAGCTAGGGGTTGCACTGTTTGGTTTATTGTTTTGAGGCAGGGTCTCATGTACCCTAGACTAGCCTCAAACACATTACTATGTAGTCCAGAGTGACCTTGAATTTCTAATCCTTCTGCCTCCATAACTCAGGTCTGGGGCCACAGATATGCATCTATATGACTAGTTTATGAAGTGTTAGATCCCCAGGGCTTTTTGCTTGCTAGTCCACTATTCTAGCAACTGAGCTCCAACCCTCAATGTGTTTTTAAATTGTTCTCTATACTTGTTTGTAGTACGTCCTCATGAAATTCAGTTTTAGCAAAAATGCTTTTAAAATAGGTTAACAAGGACATATCAAACCCACCTTTTATATCAGATCAAATACCAGATTATTATCGGAGTATCCTTGATATCTGATCAGATTGATGCCTGAAATAGCATCTGATTGCTGGGACTCCCTTCACCAAGATTGCTTTTAAGTAGGTTCAGCCCCAATTTTCCACCCCTTGATGTTATTTTTTTTTTTTTTTTTTTAGTAATCTTCTACTCTCTGACCCTCACCCTATTTCTTAACTATAAATTTCTAGTTGGGCCCATGGTTCTAGAAGTTGAGCCCTATGTATTTCTCTGTTCCTGCAAAACAAATATTGCAATGGTTCATGCAACTGTGGTAATGACACCGAATGAATTTCTTCTTATCCTGTTTTACCAAGTCTCACAACATAGGCCTGTCCTTTACCTAGTCCTTTAGAAATGGTGTCAGACTTGTGTCCATATACCCTGATGACTACATATCACAACTACCATTTTCTGGGTGGAACATTTAGCATCTTGGGACACAGCTCTAAAGCACAGCTCCTATCTTAGTTACTATTATGTTACTGTAATAAAAACAAGGTTTTGTTTGTTTGTTTGTTTGTTTGTTTCGTAGTTCTAAAGGGATATACGCCACCATGGCAGAGAACAGGGCATCAGATAGGAAAGGCATGGTGGCAAGAGCAGGAGGTGAGTTTGTCACATTACATTCATAGTCAAGTAACAGAGAGTAAATGGAAGGAGCCCAACTATAATGCTTCAACAATTCCACCCAGTGACCCTCTTCTTACAGCAAGACTATGTCCTAATGATTTCACCACCTTCCCAAATAGCACAACTGTCAAGAGGTCAAGACTTCAAAGATATGAGATTGATGGAGAGATTTTACACACAAACCGTAACACCCTGTATTAAAAACATTCACTGAGGTCTGACCATACTGAACCTCACTCTTCCTTCAAATGTATACCATCCTTGTAATGTCTCTGTATACTTGTGACTCATCGCCTATACCTCAGGCAGGCATCCTGGTTTTCACCATTTTGCACCAAACACACACAGAGGCAAATATAAATACACCTATATGCAAATACATACATATATAACAAAAACAGAGCTATACAAAAATGTATATACACAGACATATATACATACAAACATTCATATGATTATGCACAATATATAAACACATGTATACAAATACATATGCACATACATATAAACAGACATAAACACGCATACATAAATACATACATATTAATGTATTTACACTATGGTCAGTTGAAGAAGAAATGTCTTCCAGAGCCTCCAGTATTCAAACACTTGTTCCCCATTTGTGGCACAGTTTTGGGAGGTTTCAGAGGTATCTTATTTCAAGAAGATGTCAACAGGAACAAGCTTTGAGAATACAAGCCTCACCCTACTTCCAGTTTGCCCCCTGCTTTGTATTTGCAATAGAGAAGGTGGGATCTCAGCTTCCTGCTCTTATCACCATGCCTGCCATGTGCTCCTATGCCTCTCCAGTGGCATAGTCCTTGATGGACTTTTATCTTTTTGGAACCAGAAATCAAAATATACTCTTTCTTTCATAGTTTCTCTGGGCAATGGTATTTTGTGGGATGTAAAACCATGACAGGAAAAGGAATGGGTGGAGACATAGGTGGAATAATGAAGTAAAGAATAAACCAGCTCTGTGTCCTAGAATTTAAAACATGGGGTGTCAGTTAAGAGGAGAGTAAAAAAATACACCAGAGAACATGAGAACTTCAAGGGTAGGGCTTCGCAATCTCAAAATGTAGACTCTCTGGAACAGAGTTTTACTATTGTGGAGGAAAATAGTGGAAGACTAAAAATATCATCATTGTCAGCATGTAGAAGAATGCAAATAGATCTGTTCTTATCCCCTTGTACAAAGCTCAAATCCTAGCAGATCAAGAACCTCCACATAAAACCAGATACATGAAAACTAAGAGAAGAGAAACTGGGGAAGAACCTTGAACACATGGGCACTGGGGAAAATTTCTGAAACAGAGCACCAACAACTTATGCTCTAAGATCAATAATTGACAAATGGGACCTCATAAAATTGAAAAGCTTCTGTAAGGCAAAGGACATTGGCAATAGGACAAAATGGCAATCCAGGGATTGGAAAAGGATCTTTACCAACCCTACATCCTATATAGAGCTAATATCCAAAATATACAAATAACACAAAAACTTAGACTCCAAAGAGCCAAATAACCCTATTAAAATGGAGTACAGATCTAAGCAGAGAAGTCTCAACTGAGGAATATCAAAAGGCTGAGAAGCACTTAAAGAAGTGTTCAACATCCTTACTCATCAAAGAAATGCAAATCAAAACAGCCCTGAAATTCCACCTCACACCAGTCAGAATGGTTAAAATCAAAAACTCAGGTGACAGCAGATGCTAGCAATGATGCGAAGAAAGAGTAACACTCCTTCTTTGCTGGTGGGATTTCAAGCTGGTACAACCACTCTGGAAATCAGTCTGACAGTTCTTCAGAAAATTGGACATAGCACTATCTGAGGACCCAGCCATACTTCTTTTAGGCATATACCCAAAAGATGCTCTAATATATAAAAAGGATACATGCTCCACTATGTTCATAGCAGCATTATTTATAATATCCAGAAGCTGGAAACTACCCAGATGTCCCTCAACAGAGGAATTGATAAAGAAAATGTGGTATATATATATATATATATATATATATATATATATATATATACACACACACACACACACACAATGGAGTACTACTGAGCCATTAAAAACAATGACTTCATGAAACTTGCAGGCAAATGGATGGAACTAGAAAATATCATCCTGAGTGAGGGGATGCAGTCACAAAAGAACACAAATGATATGTACTGACTGATGAGGAGATATTAGGCAAAAGGCTTGAAATACCCATGATTCAATTCACAGACCATATGAAGCTTAAAAAGAAGGAAGACCAAAGTGTGCATGCTCCAGTCCTACTTAGAAGAGGGAACAAAATAATCATGGGAGGTGGGAGGTAGAGGATGAGAAGGACTTAGGAGGAAGAGAGAAGAGGCAGGGGAAAGGGGGGCAGGATCAGGTATCGAATGAGATGGCAGAGAAGTACAGAGGGTCAGGAAATTGAATAGAGGTATGTGGCAGTGGGGATGAGGAACTGGGGATAGCCATCAGAAGGTCCCGGAAGCCAGGAAAGCAAGAGGCTCCCAAGAACTAATAGGATTGACATTAGCTGAAATACCCAACAAAGGGAAGGGAAAACCTGTAGAGACCATATCCAGAGATTAGGCATGGTCCCAGTTGAAGAATGGGGCCACTCACCCATCTCCAAAATGTTAACTCAGAATTGTTCCTGTCTAAAGAAAATACAGGGACAAAGAATGGAGCAGTGACTGAAGGAAAGGCTATCCAGAGACTGCCCCACCTGCAGATCCATTCCATATGCAGACACCAAACCTAGACACTATTGCTGATGCCAAGAAGTGCTTGCTGACAGGAGCCTGATATGGATGTCTCCGACCAATACACATGTGTATGCTTGCTGTCAACCAATGAACTGAGCACAGGGACACCAATGGAGGAGTTAGGGGAAGGACTGAAGGAGTTGAAGAAGTTTGCAACTCCATCGAAAGAACAACAATATCAACAACCAGACCTTCTAGAGCTCCCAGGGGTTACACCACCAACCAAAATTATACCCATGGCTCCAGATGCACATGTAACATAGAACAACCTTTTCTATCATCGACGGGAATGGAGTCCCTTGGTCCTGTGAAGGTTCGATGAGATGTTTTAGTCTTGGGGGATGCTAGGGCTGTGGGGCAGAAGTGCATAGGTATGTGGGGGAGCACCCTCATAGAAGGAGAGGGAGGGGGATGGGTTACAGGGCATGTGAAGGGGAAACCAGGAGAGGGAATAACATTTGAAATGTAAATAAATAAAATATCCAATAATAAAAGTACATTAAAAATATGCTACTTTTGGTTGATTAAAAAAAAAAATGATGTGCAGAATCCATAAGGAAGACCAGGAAGAAACTAGAGTTAGACTGAAGCTCTGTTTTGGGAAAGGGACAGCTACTAGTGATAATTGAAAACAACCAAGAAAACCATTCACAGTACTGATGGGGTCTTTTTCACCCACCGAGTGGTAAACCATAACAACGCCACAGAAAAGGGTCCTGCAGATAATGAGAAATGTTGGACTGGTCTTTCAAAACACTATTGGTTGTTGTGGAGAGCAAAAACACCCAACTGACATGTACAAAAGCCACAATGTCTTTTCTCAAATGCCAAGTCATATTCCTGTGATAACTTTTTTTTTCTTTAAAATATCTCAGGAATGAGGATGGTCCTGTGAGCTTGCTGGACCTGGATCGCTGACATCCTCAGCATGGTCGTTTGATTTCTGAGTCTCCATCGCATCCACAGAGGAATGTTGGCACAGTTAATTAGACAGGAAGTTAATTAGAATCTAGGTCTTCCACTATTTCTCCCTTCCTTCAGCAGTTCCTTGAGTTCCTGAAAGTTCTGCTTAAAGGAAAGCTTTGCATTCAGAGTGTATGTCATGTGACTCATTGGGCCAGGACCACGTGGCTTTCATCTACCAGAGTTTGTAGATTGGAAATTACTTCGGCTTAGGGAGAGGTATTACTTGTGTCTTGTCCACTCGTTTCTCAGTGTTACATTCTGTCACTTCAGGTAAAATGCAAAAGAAAAAAAAAGAGGGTGAGATAAGCAATGAGTGCTGAACAGAGCCCTTCAGAGAAGAGTCTGGAGACTAGAGTCATGCCAGGGTATAAATGGATGGGAGGAAGGATCGCTATCTTGTATACTCATTGTAACGTTTCCAGTAGGGCTCTGATTATGTATGTCTCATACAATGCAATGAAATAAAGACAGTTTCTGGAATCCTCCTTTTTCTAGTTGGAGTTCTTGGAATTGCAGATTCCTCATCTGTAAAAGGAAACTAACACACCTCTCTTCTGGTAGTTGTAGGATAGAAAAGACCAGTATTAAAAACCACTCTCATGGTCCATGTCTATAGCTTTTATGAGGACAAATAAAATGGACATGCCCAAGATTGAAGGGGTATTCTCAGTACTCAAGTTTTCCAGCCAGGATATAAAAGAGAGAAGGACAGAAGTTGCCACCAAACTCAGCTGCCAGATAGCCAGATTCATCTGCTGGCTCTTCTGGAAGTGAAACTTCAGTCTGGCGCCTGACAAGATGAGTCAGTTTGCATGAAGAGAAGCATCTATTATTGGTATCTTCAGCACCATTAAAAGAGTAGGCCACCCAGCCAACTGGAGACCATTCAGAACTAACTGAATTCTTGGAGCAAGGACATGGCTTTTGCAAGAGTTCAACCTGTTTAAAATAGATGTCTTTAGAGGTCAGCTTAAAATACGCCCCAAGTCTGTGTCTCTTTCTGTCCAAAGGCAACTTGGGGACAAGTGTCCCAAACGCTAGGTGCAGGCACTGTTTCTCTGTGGACAAGGCATCCTTTGCTAGTATTTCTATTTTCACCGGGCTTCCCAGTTTGTAGCAAGAGAAGGCTGGAACCATGGAACAATCTGCAGAATTTATCTAGGGTAATGAGCTGGGCAGGTGGCTCATATGTGTAATGCCAGCATTTGAGGGGCTGAAGAAGTTAAAATCACAATGAAGTTAAGGGAAGCTTCTTGGGGAGTTCAAGGTCAACCTGGGCTACATAGTGACTTTCAGGCCAGGCTGAGCTATAGAGTCAAAACCAAACCAAAGGACCTTCAGTGAAAGAAGCGAAAATTGGAGAGTAAGGATGCCTTAGCCCACAATTCTGATCTGGATTCTAATTTTGTCTGAAATGCCTCTACTCCAAGAAAAATAGCCTGTCGGTTTTCAAAGAGAACAATAAATGATGAAATGAATACATAGCCCTTAAAGCCACTGAAAAGTTATAAGGGTCCCCAAAATGACATTTTTAATGGAGCTTGCTAGGACCTGTCATCTCTGTCTCCCAGGAGGTCCTATCACCTGCTGCTTCTACTGAAACAAGCTAGCAGACAGCCCATTTCATAAAGCAGGGCTGGAAAGAGGGAGTGGAGGCTGCAAGCACCAGAGGCACTGAGGCTTCCTGAGGTACAAGATTCTCCAGGATCTCTTTGTCTTCCACAGCTCTCAGAAGGATTTGTAGGGCAGATTTTCCCCTGCTTCACCCACTAGTTTTGCAGGTTGGAACTTGAGGGATGAAGAGGGGGGAAGGGAGAAGGCCCTGGATGTCATTCCCAGAAACTAAGCAAAAGGAAGGGAGATAGGCTTTGCAAGGCTTGGCTTACACTACGTTACTACGTGCCAAAGTCCAGGTAAGAAAGGGCGCTTAGTCTTCTGTGGTAAGACATGATTTTCTGTATAACTTTACTTTTAAACACTTGGGTTTTTAACCTGTTCTGCCACAGGCCTAGTTTCTTTTATATACATACATATATATATATATATATATATATACATATATATATTTGAGACAGGGTCTCACTCTGTAGCTCTAGTTGTCCTGGAACTCACTGTAGATGAGGCTGTCTTCAAACCCAAAGAGACTTGCCTACCTCTGCCTCCCAAGTGCTGGGATTGAAGATGTATATCACCAAGCCCATCTAGACCTAGTTTCTTAAACTGTGAGTCACAACCCCATATAGAGTCATGTAATTCAATGCAGAGTGATCTCAAAGAATTTGAGACATGTGAACGGTCTGTAACTACACTACCGCCAAAAATTAGTTCAAAATCAACTGTTTTCTAACTTCCAGGTGTTTCTGACAATGTCTCCCGTGCAGTGTCCAGTGTCTTCACTGCAGCCTTGGTTCTGGACACACAAGGCACTCACTTCACGGGATGCATGCCAGTACAGCATACAACAGTGAATGTTGCCCTAATCCCCTGCCCCAGATTAGTGGCTGTTGTATACTATTTGTTTGAAACCAATTGTATCTGCAATCACAGAAAACAAGACCATTAATATTTTCTCACTGTTGGCCTTCAAATAATCATATTGCTGTATTTAATTGTATTAGATTTTTTGGCTTTAAAAACTGCTGTTTGAGTTTCTGACTAGCGATTCACAAAAGGAAAAACAAACAAACAAACAAGAGAAAGGTCTTTCTGTGAATTTTGGCTTGATTCCAAACAATGCTTAAAATGCCCCTAAAACATGTAACATTTTGACTATAAAATCCAAAGGTACATCAACTCTGAAAAACATTGAAGATGTTCTTGTCCTGCAGTATCAGAAATTCAATCAACATCTCATTCTTTACATAAAAGTAAACACACGTCTCCCCTGATATGCAAATTTACTTCATTCTCTTAAAAGTGGAAAAATTATAGGCTTAGAAAAAATTGTTTTAGAATAAACCTATCATAATTTATTACTATTAAATGTTTAATCCATACCAATTTTATGTGTATATAGGCACAGATTTGAGGGAAAAAAATGAGGTTTTTGTAAGTCATTTCAAGTGGGGAAGGTTTCAGAAGGCCTTCTCTAGTGTAAAATGTTCAGGAGCACACAGCTAAGTATTTCTCCTTAATGAACACCCATGTTGAAAACATAAAGATTTGTTCATGGCAAGCTCTTCCAGTTCTTTCTCTTTAGCTTCAAAAAACCTAAGCACTCAAAAAATTAGTTTACACGAAACCCTCCTGCTTCTCTTGCTCTAGTAAAATACAATGATGTTAGTAATAATGGTATCAGATGCTGTCTTTGGGACAAAGAAACACTTTGGATAGGAGAATTTTCAAGCATTGAAAAGACAGGAAAATATGTCTGGAGGTCAGCTCCTAGCACCTCTCTTGGGAAGTACACAACCATACAGGTCAATCAGCTCCAGGGAATCAGATAAGGGCTTCTAGCTTCTACCCACCCCTGTACTCACATGCCTTTATTCACATAGAGACGTGCTCATATATATAAGTGAAAACATAAAAGGAATCTTGAACAATTGTTCTGTAAAAACTAGGTGCTCATGTTTGCCCATAATTCATTTTAAAATAATGCTTGGGAGGGGACCTGAACCAAGCTAACAAGACTTTTCTTATATTTGAAATATTTTATTTGACCAAAATAAAGAGTAGTTCTTCAGAGAAAACTTGCCTTAATGACTCAAGCCTAAACTAATTTTTTGCTTACAGTTTTTAATCTCACATATAATCAGTATGGTGTTAATTACATATAACATAAGTTTTTTCTTAATTGTTTTATATGAGTTTGTTTTCCAAACTAGAGTAAGCTTTTTGACTCTTGATATATATATATATATATATGTATGTATGTATGTATATTCTGTACACTTATAGAACCCTTTTTGTGTTGAAAGCCATCTGTAAATAATTTCTGAGCAAAGAGTTTTGAACTGGGGTGTCTCTGGTATAAGATGTTACCCCAATTATTAAAGTCAGTGTATGAATATAGAATCACCTGGACATGTATTAAATTAACTTTGGGGATCTTTCAAACCAACTCCATTCTTTGTTAGATGTCTACATTGAAAAAAGGAGGAAGGAGAGGGCAATACTTTTGTATTCAAGAGCTCAGAATTCTAGGCCTAAAGACAGAGGATACAAATTATAGTGAAAAACTGAGCTTTAAAATAGCTTCAGCCAGACCTGTTATATCCTTGGTGGCTACATTTAGCTTTTAATGTTACCACTGCTTTCTGAGACTGCACCATGCTAACCTTGATCAGACCCAGTATTTCCCAAGTTTTCTCCAATAGGCTTTATTTACCCAGAACCTTCTAACACAGGTTGTTTTGCAGGCATTTATTTTTTTTTTATTTTTTTATTATTATTAACTTGAGTATTTCTTATATACATTTCGAGTGTTATTCCCTTTCCCGGTTTCCGGGCAAACATCCCCCTCCCCCCTCCCCTTCCTTATGGGTGTTCCCCTCCCAACCCTCCCCCCCTTGCTTCCCTCTCCCCAACAGTCTAGTTCACTGGGGGTTCAGTCTTAGCAGGACCCAGGGCTTCCCCTTCCACTGGTGCTCTTACTAGGATATTCATTGCTACCTATGAGGTCAGAGTCCAGGGTCAGTTCATGTATAGTCTTTGGGTAGTGGCTTAGTCCCTGGAAGCTCTGTTTGGTTGGCATTGCTGTACATATGGGGTCTCGAGCTCCTTCAAGCTCTTCCAGTTCTTTCTCTGATTCCTTCAACGGGGGTCCTGTTCTCAGTTCAGTGGTTTCCTGCTGGCATACGCCTCTGTATTTGCTGTATTCTGGCTGTGTCTCTCAGGAGCGATATGCATTCACATTTTGATCATCCGTCTTGAGTTTCATTTGTTCTAGGCATCTAGGGTAATTCAAGCATTTGGGCTAATAGCCACTTATCAATGAGTACATACCATGTATGTCTTTCTGTGATTGGGTTAGCTCACTCAGGATGATATTTTCCAGTTCCAAACATTTGCCTACGAATTTCATAAAGTCATTGTTTTTGATAGCTGAGTAATATTCCATTGTGTAGATGTACCACATTTTCTGTATCCATTCCTCTATTGAAGGGCATCTGGGTTCTTTCCAGCTTCTGGCTATTATAAATAAGGCTGCGGTGAACATAGTGGAGCACGTGTCTTTTTTATATGTTGGGGCATCTTTTGGGTATATGCCCAGGAGAGGTATAGCTGGATCCTCAGGCAGTTCAATGTCCAATTTTCTGAGGAACCTCCAGACTGATTTCCAGAATGGTTGTAGCAGTCTGCAACCCCAAACAATGGAGGAGTGTTCCTTTCTCCACATCCTCGCCAGCATTTGCTGTCACCTGAGTTTTTTGATCTTAGCCATTCTCACTGGTGTGAGGTGAGATCTCAGGGTTGTTTTGATTTGCATTTCCCTGATGACTAAAGATGTTGAACATTTCTTTAGGTGTTTCTCAGCCATTCGGCATTCCTCAGCTGTGAATTCTTTGTTTAGCTCTGAACCCCATTTTTTAATAGGGTTATTTGTCTCCCTGCGGTCTAACTTCTTGAGTTCTTTGTATATTTTGGATATAAGCCCTCTATCTGTTGTAGGATTGGTAAAGATCTTTTCCCAATCTGTTAGGTTGCCGTTTTTGTCCTAACCACAGTGTCCTTTGCCTTACAGAAGCTTTGCAGTTTTATGAGATCCCATTTTAACCGATTCTTGATGCGTAGAGCATAAGCCATTGGTGTTTTTGTTCAGGAAATTTTTTCCAGTGCCCATATGTTCCAAATGTTTTTGCAGGCATTTAAATTCACCTGCTGTGTACCAATACAATTTAATTCTGCATATGGAGAAAGTCTTTTTTAAGAGAACATATGTGAAAAGTACTGTCAACTGTAATGGTATTAGGTGGCAACTTGACACAATTTAATGTCACCTTGGAAACAGACCTCTGAGTGTACCTGTTAGGGATTGTCTTCATACTTTATACTTCTAGAGATGTGGGAAAACCCTTCTTAATTGTTGCCAAAAACAATTGCTTGCACAAAGGATCCTGGAGTATAAAATAGGAAAAGCAAGCTGAGCACCAGCATACATTCATCCCTCACTGCTTTCTAATTGTGCAGGTAGCGAGACAGTGGCTATAATGCCCTACCTCATCAGATGTCATAGCATTGTGAACTGTGACCCAGGAAAAACTCTTCTCCTTTAAGTTATTTTCTTGGGGTACTTTATCAGAGCAAAAAGAGAAGAAACCAAGATAATATCTTTGTATGGATCCAATATATTACATTAATAATATCTGGTGAAAATAAGACCTGGAGTCCTGTTTTTGCCTAAAATAATGATGAAACTGAGCAAGAAGCTCTCAGAAAAAGATGCTGACTCCTAAGACATGGGGATGGAAGAGTTGATGCCTGGAGTGCCCAATTAATTTCCTGGAGAATATTCTAGGCTGTGGTACAGAGAAAGGGACTCAGCATCCCAGTCAGACATCTAAGCACAGAAAGTGGAGGTTTGCGATGATTAATCTTCATCATTAACTTGGAAGAATTTGGAATCATCTAAGAGACACACCTTTAGGCCTGCTATTGAGGGAACCAACATCATTCCCTTGGCTGGGTGCTGGACTGAAACGCAGACAAAGCAAGATGCAGACCAGCACCCATTTCTTTGTGCTTCCTGGTTGTGGATAGAGTGAGAATAGCCCCCTCAAACTTCTGGCGTGATGGCTGAATTTCCTCAAACTGTGAGGCAAATAAACCTTTCCCTCATTAGGTTGCTGTTCTCAAGCATTTTGTCACAGTAACAAAAAAGTAACCCATTCAAGGTAGGAGTGCAGAAAGGCTAATATTTCTCCTGTTCAAAGAATAGAGAGACAGAGGCAGAGACAGACAGAGACAGAGACAAAGACAGAGACAGACAGAGAGTAGAGGTAGAGACAGAGAAACAAAGAGATAGAAAGACGGGTGGCATAGAGACAAAGACAGGGACAGACACACAGACCTTCAGGATTTGTGAGGATCCTCCCTAACTATTCAGTTAGGTATTAGTGAGTGTATAAATGAAAAAGTAAACGAGAGAATTTGAAGGAAGAGAGCTCAGGACTCACCCAGAGCCAGTGATAGTGACTATTCTCTACAGCCAGGGAAAAACCTCTCCAAGCTCACAGTTTCTACCTTAGAGCATGGGCACACAGACCATGGCTACTAGCCAGACTGAGCCTGCCAACGACTTTTACAAAGTTGGATGGGACACAGCTGTACCCATTTATTTTTATGTGACTACTTTTGTGTCCCAGTGATAGAACTGAGTCTTAAGGCTGAGATCACACGATCCACTGTGCTAAAAATGCTTGCAGTTTGGCTCTGCTGAGAATTAAAAAAAAAATAAAAATGCTTACTCATCCCTAGTTTAAAGTACTAAGAAGTGTCTCTCCTCAGTAAACTTAACTCTAGATTAAATGTTTCCTTTGCCCCTCAAATAAAGCATTAAACCAAATCCAAGATGACCAAATTATTTTCAAGTATCATCATTATGATTCGAAGTAAATCATAAGAATGTCTATTATAAAAATACCAATGTACACACATTGAATTAAAAAAAAATAAATCTTAAAGCAATTGTTTTACCATTTAGTTCCAGACAACATAAACACCAGAATATATGGTGCTGAATCAAAAGTTATCCTGGGTTCTGGGAAATTGGCTCAAGGGTAAAATACTTGCCATATAAACCTAAGGACCTGAGTTTGAATATCCAGAACTGAGAAAGTCCAGATACTATGGTAGCACATATATGTGTTCTCAGCACTGCTATCGGAGGATGGGAGACGGAGTCAATAGAATTCCATGAAATTTGAAGGCCAGCTACCCTGGTAAACACCAAAGGAATCATCAGAGGCCCTCATCTCAAAGGTGTGGACCTACATGCAAGGTTATCCTTCACCCTCCATAAACATGCTACTGCACATCCAGGCCTCCATTCCTAATTATAAGCATAAGCAGACAATACCATAAATGTACCAAATTTTTAAATATTATTCTGGACATAAAGAAGAGGAATACAGTCTGTTAAGTTGAGGAAGGAGTCCATAATCAAACTTGACTCCAAAGATATGTGATAAAACTATTGGACAAGGACTTTAAAAACGTTTTTTTAAGATGTTTCTCTCTCTCTCTCTCTCTCTCTCTCTCTCTCTCTCTCTGTGTGTCTCTGTGTGTGTGTGTGTGTGTGTGTGTGTGTGTGTGTGTGTGTGTGTGTGTGTGTGTGCTGGTACTTGCAGAAGCCTGAAGAGAGTATTCAATCTACTAGAGTTGAGCTGGAGTTACAGGCAGTTGTGAGCTATCTGATATGGGTGCTGGGACCCAAACATCTCTCCCTCTGAAGAGCCCCAAATGCTCTTAACTGCTGAGCCATCTCTCCAGCTCAATTTGTTTGCTTTTTTGTTTTATGATTTTCTTTCTCTGCGAGGTCACTCCTTTGATTCATGCTTCTTGTACAAGTTTGCCATTGATAGATGGGTATGGTTCCACCATGGTGTTGTTTTAACGTCCTTCATTGTGTCCATTTGCTTAGAGAATTATACCATTCAAGTGTGGGCTGATCTGTATCTGTTCCTCTTTCTCCTGGTCAACTTTTATGTTTCCTCATTTTCCACACAACCTAGAAGTATTCCTGCACTTAGTTAATGTCAAGTAAGACTATATTATTTCTTTATAGTTCTTATTTTTATTATGTAATTATTACTTCTTTGATATGTAAGACATAATAGAAGGCTAAAAGTCCTATATCCACCATGGCCACCAGAACAGACTTCTGTCTTCCTCACCATTTCTGGCATTGGTTCACAGTAAACTCAGTTGAGTCTCTCCCTAACTGTGTAGCAGGTAGGATCATCTAATCAGGCTAGAGTTGGAGACACTCCCTTTGTCCAGTCTTGAGCTGTGAGAACATGGGAGGCCCTGATCTTCCATGTTCCCTGGTCCAGCATCTGACTGTGTGCTGCTGAGAACTCTTTCTGCTCCCAGCTCATGCTCAGCAATAGAACTTTTGTCTGGCTTGCCTCAATCAGTGTCTGATTTACTCCTCCTCTGGGAAGGAAGGAGCATGTGGGGCATTCCCCACTCTGTCTGTCTTGGATTTTGACTCATCTAGGTTTCTTTGAATCCCTCAGACCCTTGGTGGATTAAAAAAAAAGTGTTTTTGTAGATATGTTATTTATTTTTGCTGTTAGGATGACAGCCTCAGTCTCAAGGGAACATTCTCCATCTTAATGGGAAACAGAAGTTCCAAGGAACTTGTGTCCTCAAATGAGCCTCCCAGCATGCCCATTTGTTATAATGGCAATGAAGGCAGTAGGCAAAACATAGGAGGAACTGTGTTCAGATTTCATATTTGTTTTTCAAAAACATAAGTTCAGGATGAAGAGGTAGTTCGTCGGTACCATGTGTTCCTGACATGTATGGGGCACTACAGCACTGCCAAAAATAGTTTAAAAATATAATATGTATAGGATAGTTTATGATATACAAGTATATTAATAAATTGTATGCCGAATGCTTTTTGATGCATGAACATATGTCTATTCCTCCTAGATAGGGAATGGATAACAAAACAAAGAAGCAAGTCTTCTGAAGTTTACCTTAGTGAGTCAGTGAGTTTTCCAGGGCTCCTTACAGGACCATGGGGTGACTCTCTGGCAACCATATCACAAAAGAACCCACATCAGCTATGGAGATGACTCACAGAAGCTGTGGTCTCATGTTCCTTCTTTGCCCAACGTGCAAGTACTCCAGCAGATGAGTCCTCTTCTCCAGCAGATGTCTCCTGTTGCCTTCGCATCCCTGGGGAGGCTCTCTGTCAATCTTGAAACTTGCTGAGCTTCCTCAGCCTAGTGAATTCTACCAGTTTACTTCTCCTTCCCTACAGAATAGAATGTTTCAATTCAGAAAAATTAAATACATCATATATATCTGTAATGAACACATCACAATATGTCGTGTCATATATCAAAGTAAATATAAGTATATAAGTAAATAATATAAAATAACTAATAGTATAACCAATGCACTGCATGAAGATAATCAGGAACACAAATTCATGAAACCTGACACCAAGCTTCTGTAATTAGTTGTTGCATAAATTATTTGCATAACAATTTTTATATTGTTGCAGAAATTTAACATTTTGGCATAAGGAGGATTTCCCAACACCCAAATATAATTAGAGCTGATTTACCAAAAGTCCCTACACAAAGTCCCAAGAACTCAACATATCTTTAAATCTATTGAGAGCTTGCACAGAATATGAGTAAAAGTCTAGTCTACTCTGGGCTGCCTTCCCCAAACATCAATCTACTTTATAAGGACATTTTAAACAGGTGTCCTTGTAACTGTGTGTGGGTGTAAGTGAGAGGGTGTTGTAGAGATGGGTTAGCAGTTAAGAGCACATGCTGCTCATCCAGAAGACTTGGCTTTCCTATTATCTATGTGAAGTAGCATCAGGGGTTCTGACACCTTCTTCTGGACTCCAGGCAGCTGCACGGACCTGCTCTCTCACTCTTCTCTCTGTCTCTCTGTCTCTCTGTCTCTCTGTCTCTCTGTCTCTCTGTCTCTCTGTCTCTCTCTCTCTCTCTCACTCTGTGTGTGTGTGTGTGTGTGTGTGTGTGTGTGTGTGTGTGAGTGTGAGAGAGAGAGAGGGGGGGGGAGATTTTTCTATTAAGGAACTAAGACAGCTATAGATGTAATTTTTCAGAGCTCCTTCAATTCATTCAGAGCAGAAATGGTCCCAGAATCTTGTCCCATATCACTTCTAGTCTCCCACTCAGTAGTGGCTCTCACTGTGGAGCTGTGAGGGCTTGGGCATGGGGTTGATGAATGGCTCCTCCAGCTTCACAGGCTCTTGTGTGGCATCCAAGGGACCCAGGTGAGACGGTAATCACCGGTGTATAAATGATTTGGACACTGTAATTTCCCCTTGTGATTCGGTGTGCTTTCTCTCTCTGATTTATTTAGAATGTGCTCCACTACATCTTCTAACCTTGCTTCTCTTTGAGTACCAATAAATGTCAGGCAGATTAGACAGGACCATTACTCAATGGGCACATTTCTAAAATCTGCACAAAGGTGAAAGCCTGGCACTTTGAGATGATTGGAGTATTTACAGGATGTTAAGAAAACATCTGCTTCAAAATTCAGAGGTTCCAAAGCTGATGTGATGTTTTATTAGGGCCGCTACCACCACTCTTTACTACAGAAAATATTAAGCCATTATAGTGTGAATGAGTTTTGAGTACCTATTACATGGAATGGGCTCTACAGAGACTGGCTCTCTAATAGCCACTTACAGTGAACATGCTTTGCTTTTATCAAAAGAGAAGAGAATAGAGTGCTCCTTTACAGTTTTGCTCAAAGACAAGCGTGGCTAGAGAGAGGTTTGTTTGCTAGTGAGTCTTTCTCCCTTTGGTACTGACCATGAGGATTAACATCTAACACTGGCATGAAATAGTAGACAAAAAGTGGTTACCATTCACTGAAACATGTCTAGAATTTTAGTTTAACTGTTACCAGAGTGATTCTTAAGCATGGACTACCTCATCTAGTCTTTATAAGAACCTCATGAATCTGAGCATGGTGGTACAGATTTGTAATCCCACCGAATGGGAGATTGAGGCTAATCTGGGGTACATAGCAAGACCCTACTTCCAGATAAACAAATGAGTAAATTGATCAACAATAACATAGAAGAATACTTTGATAAAGGTAAAATTGTTCCATGTTAGATAAGCTAAAACAGAGACCTGAAAGGGTCAAGTAATTTGCTTCTGGTCAAATGCTAGTAAATGGCAGAATTAGGATACCAGTCCAGTAGTTTAAATGCTACCATCCCGTTGTAATCGTTATGTAGAGAATAGTCCAGGTCGAAATCACAGCAACCAGAACAGGCTCCCTACAAGTTCCTGAGGTGGAGACACACTGGATTCATTCTACACTCACACTGTGCACTTTTCTGTTTTCTGAGATTTATTCACATCTGCAGGATGGTTTTCAGAATTATTTGCAGATGAGGCAGCTATGATGCTAAAAAGGAGAACATAAGAGAGCTGGGTGTGAGGTAGTCCTTATTTTGAGTCTGTGATGCAAATCCTCCATGCGGTGCAATGCACTCCACGAGTGCATGTGTGGGCATGCCAGGGCGAGCCACATAAGAAAAATGAGAGAGGAGATGACACCTTTTTTGCTTTCTCTTTGTGCTTTCCATTTCTGAGGAATCAGCCACTGGATTAATCATTTATTAATCATCAATTTGGGTGCTGCGTCTGTGAAATAGAAAAGTCTGGATTGATCTTCAATGCACATTCTGGTAATTAGTAGCTTTTGCCTCCTAACTGAACTGTGAAGTGGGGGAAGGGCACACACTAAACCGATTGCCCTACTTAGGCAGCTGCTGGCAGGAAGGCTGAAATGGATTAACATGCATATCAGAAGACTTATGTGACCCTGGGAGACACAGGAACCTGAAATAACCTTAATGCCCTGATGTTTCATTATCAGCCCCACTGAGCAAAAGGGGCCTATTTAACAATCTGTCTGGGAAGGAAAAATCCACACCTTTTTAAAAAAAAAATCAAGGTATTTTATCCTGTTCTCTCTTATCCTGGAGATATTTTCTTCCACCTCGCTTCTTAGAGCAACATTACGGCACTAGACTAAGTTACATGGTCCTGATTCCATCATATTTCACAATAGAGCTGTCTCTCCACAGCCCTGGCAGAACCATCCTTACTTCTACAAACATTTGCAAACACGAACCCAGTTCACTGTTGAAGCTCTAGTAGTCTGGAGCCTAGGAGTGAGGTACTGTAACACAACAAGTGACTGTGCTGATGGCTGTCCAGGGTCAGCCCTGGGAAGATGTTCAGCCTCAGGGGAGAGGGATGGAGTAAGAAACTGTCCCACTAAAGACTCAAAATACATGAATATCTTGCCTCAGCACCTGGGCTCTTTCTGACATCTACAAGCCCAGACATCTCGTCAAGTTGTCATTGCCTTTGCTGTGAACAGGCTGATGTACCCTGGCACGCCACGTGCCGTGCACTCCTCCAGGGAGGTGTTTATAGGAAGATCTAAAAATACCAGAGCACAAAAACAATCCAAAATAATTGCATTTCTGTCTCTTTATAATGGCACTCTCGGGAAACACACAGTTCCTTCAGTAGCAGAAAAATTCTCCCCCACATTTCCAAATTAGATGTCATACCTTAAGGTACCAAATTCCTTCAATCCACAAGACACAGCTTAGCTGTAGATTTAACTCCAATTCTCTTTCCTGTTTGTGTTTATCTGTGTACCTATCCATGCATGCATCTCTCCTTCTCTCTGCCTCCCATTACCCGTGTGTGTGTGTGTGTGTATGTGTGTGTGTGTGTGTGTGTGTGTGTGTGAGAGAGAGAGAGAGAGAGAGAGAGAGAGAGAGAGAGAGAGAGAGTGTATTGGTGCATAAATCCTGTTCTCTCTTATCCTGGAGATATTTTCTTTCACCTCACTTCTTAGAGCAATATCGCTGCACTAGACTACATTACACGGTGTCCTAATTTCATCATATTTCACAATAGAGCTGTCTCTCCACAGCCCTGGCAGAACCATCCTTACTTCTACAAACATACTCATAAACATGATCCCTGTTCACTGTTGAAGCTCTAGCAGCCTGGAGCCCAGCAGTGAGTTGGGACAGGTAACTGAGGATTGTCCAGGGTCAGCACTGGAAAGACGTTCAGCCTTGTGTTCACATGCAGGTAGCAGCTAGAGGTTGGTGTCAAAAATATTCTTGTATAATTCTCCACCTTATTTTTTGAGTCTCTCACTCTACCTGGGGCTAAGCAACTCCTCTAGACTAGATGGCTAGCAAGATCCACGGAGATGCCCACCTCTGCCCCCCCCCATAAAAAGGACTATTATGCCTCGATTTTTCACTTGGATACTGCAAATTGAAATCAAGTCCTACCAAAACAAGCACTTTACATACTGAGCCATCCCCACAGTCCCATAGATTTCATTTATTTTAAGCAGAGGAATAAAAATAGTGTTTAAAAAACAAGGGTCACTGCGTTGCAGAAGGTTCTTGGCTCTGCAAGATCAGGAGCTGTGGGAGGCATGGAGAGTTGCTGCTCTCTTCTGGGAAAGTAAGGGGAAAAAGAAAGAAAAGTGAGCAAGTATTATACCAGAATTACCTCACTAAATTCTCTCCAATATCCTCACCAGTCTTAATTTGTGTCTTCTATTTATTGAGTGCTTATATTGATTTGGCAAATTTTTTTTCTTTTTATTCTGTGTGCTGTGCCCTGCAAGAATCAGACACCAATAGGAGGTTGAAACAGTAAAAGATTTTTGCAAGAACTTTCAACAGCAAGCCAAAAGTTTGGTTTTCCTTTTGCAGAAGATTCAGAAGGCATGATTTTACTAGGTCAGTGAGATTACACTGCAGCACAGTCTTATGAGGCATTTCGCTCTTGGAGCAATCTCTCTTCCTCCCAGTGTGTCCTGTGACATCACATGTTTGAACTCTGGTGTCCTCTCTAGAGAACAGTGATGACAGTGGGATGACCAAGTGAGAGCAAAGACTGAAGATACACAGTGCATGTTGGACAGTCTACCTCAGCTCTCTGGATCCTTTTTCCTGATCAGAAAACTTGGAGGAAGTGAGTGGGAAAAGAAGAGAAAGGCACTTTAGAAATACTGAATTAAATACCTTATTAAAATTAAGTTCACTATCCCCCTTTACTTTCACAAGGCCACTAGAAAGTCTTTAATTATACTTGCATACAAATTAAAACGTCTAGGTTATACATGAGTTCAACTTGGTGACTCACATTACATTTCTCCCAGACAGCCTTGCTGTACCCTGTCAGCTATTAACCTAGAAAACCTGCTGCGCTTGGGGAGAAAGCTTGGTCAAGGCACCACATGAGGACCTGAATTCAATCCCTGAGTACTGGAGAGGTGAAGACAGGCAGGTCCTGGGACTCAGTGACCAAAGAACCTGGCAGCCTGGTGTGGCCAACGACAGACCAGTGAATGGCCCTGTCTGAAAATAAAATCAAGTAGATGGATGGCAACACTCTCCTCTGGTCTCTGTATACAGAGCACACATGTGCATAGTCATGTACCTGAAAACACATAAATATGTACAAACGAACACACACACACACACACACACACACACACACACACACACACCAGCACCACCACCACCACCTCTCACCATGGGTGCTGGTAAGTTGGCCCTAAGGGCATGAGAGCAAGGGAGTTGATGACCCTGCCTCCTTCTGAGAGCACCATATGTGTCCTAGCAAAAGCCACTGGTGCAGATAAGGGAGAGCTGATAATCAGCCACCACCTAAGCCCAGATCCAGGACTCTGAATTTTCCCACCCCCAAATCTCTATCATTTGTGAACATTTGAGATTCCTGTAAGGGCCAGCCTTGCTGTTTCAAAGCTACAGGATCTCCATGACACAGGGCAATAACAGGATAACCAGGAGGAGTCCCCATGAGGATCCAATATTAATGGTGTCACAGAAGCCAGAGACCTCTAACCAGACCAATGATTCATTGCAATGAATATTTGCTAGTCAAGATGTGTGGACAAAGGAAAATACTGTGAGACATGCTATGAGATGTGTTCTGTTTTCATTGCTGAGGTGGTGGTGATAGTGGTGGTTTGTGTGTGTGTTTTATTTGGGGAGGTTGCAAGGGTGAAGGGATGGGGAGAGGAGCAGGATTGGAGTGCATGGTATGAAACTCACCAAAAAATCAATTAAATGTTTAAAAAACATATCTTTAAAAATTAAAAAAGTAAATTGAAAAAATTTTTCACCCATGTTCTCTATTAACTGTAAAGTGCCTATGAGGTCTCTGGAATTATCTTCAATTTACAATAAAGCAAACTAGAACTCAGAAAACTTTCATTACTTCAAGTTTCGGCAGCTCGTAATTACCATGGAGCCAGGCTAACAATTCAAGGCTGCGGATTTCCACGGTTATATTTTTTTCCGTGAGAACACATCAGGGGCATGTGCTTCCGTGGTTCTTCCTTAATTGACTTTGACATAGTCTAAATTCAGCTATTTCTCCAGTTGCTCTGTAAAGCTCCGTTGCCTATCCTACTTCATATTTTAAAAATACTTCCTAAAATACACCAGAGCTAGTTTTGCAAATGCTCTTTGTTCTTGCTAACTCAACATCACTCCAACAAACTCAGCTTTGAATACTTAAGCTCATTAGTTGGCCTTCATTTTCACTTAAATAGTTCAAGAAAACCTGTGAAGAAGTAAAATAAATTGATATCCTTACTATCTGCCCTGTCAGTAATATATTTGGGCAAAAGACACATCCAAATGTTTTAGTCCACTGAATTAAAACAATCTTATTTGCTTATGAGAAATCTATTAGTGATTGCTCACTCTAACCCTTCAAAATCATGATCACATCATTTATGTAATTCAGTTTCAAGAGAGGCAGTGAGTTCTACTTTATTTTTGCTACCATGGGCCACAGAAACAGAAAACAACTAAAATATATTTACTTCTTTAAAATACAGTCCCTTCACGATCCTTCCATAATCCCCCAGATGCCATTATTAATCTGTCTCTAAATCCAAAAGACTTCCTATTCAGACCCTAAGCTGGGGCATCAGTAATACACACAGAGAAACTGTTCCAGTTCAAAACCACAAGAGAACCAAAGCATGTTGCGGTAAATATTAAAAATACCCACAAACCCTCGCTAGCAGACATCATCGAGCCATATGGCATTAGCCGGGTATATTCATCTCTTTGGTGGCTGGTTCTCGGGCACCACACCACATTACCCCCAGCTATTCTCTGTCCCCAGGGGTCTCTCCACCCCTATTGCTAGCCTCAGGCCAGGCTGCCCTCTTTCCCTGCTGGATCTTTGCCTCGAACTCTGCTCACAGTCCCTGCAAAGGACCCTGTGTTATAGTATCAACTCCCATCAAGTTGTCAAAATCAAGACTCAATAGGTTTGTAATTTAGCAATCAGATTTATATCAGTAAATTCAAACCCCACAAAACATCTGCACAATAAATTCACAACCAATTAATTGATAATGATATAAACTACCTATCTAGATAAGATAAATTGACCTGTAAAAACCTATCCCTTAAGAAATATTCAAAACTACCTGGGACCATTTAAGGCCACACAGAACTGGGTCGTCCTTCTCTGATTCCATCTTGGTTCTTTTTCTCTTTCTCCTCTCTACCCTTACCAAAATTCTGTTCCCACCCTACTTTCTCACTGACCAATCACAGGCCCTGTCCCATCACATGCCAGCCCTCATCTGCATAAAGACAACAATCCAGAAGAGCACCCTTAGCCTACACTGGGAATCCAACTTTAGTATTTACACATACACCAGTCCTGGGGTTTCTTTTTATAGTCTAAGCAATAAGAGAGACCAATGATTAAAATGTAATTCATTACAGTGTCTCAACCTAATCTTAATAACCTGCACTGTAAGAGCATGTGAAGGAAGAAAAGTAGGTGGGATTGCCCTAACAGATCTGAAATCTGCATCAAATGTAAATGTATCAAAATCTGCAACAAGTGTAAATGTATCAAAATCTGCAACAAATGTAAATGTATCAAATAGATACAGAGGTCACTACCTAAGGACTTGTCAGAACCTTAACATAGCTTATCCTCTACTTCATTTAAACACAGGTAGGAGCTGAGAGGGCTCAATCAGTGAAGAGTTTGATACTCAAGCTTGGAGGACCCGAGAACCCATGTAAAAAACCCAGTATGAAGACACAAAACTGTAACTCCAGCACTGGGACAGCACTGGGGCAGCACTCAGGCAGATCCATGAAGCTCACTGGCTAGTTAGCCTAGTCAAATTGATGAGCTTCAGGTTAGGTGTCTCAAAAAATAAATAAATAAATAAATAAATAAATAAATAAATAAATAATGGGATACAGTAGTGGAGGAAAGGCCCATTGTACACGCCCATACGATTGCCCATGAAAATAATAAATAAATAAATAAACGAACAAACAAATATACTGGGTTTATAGGTTAGGTGAACATATACAATAGTAATTAGACATTACATCTAATAAAAATCATTATAAAATTAAAAGAGAGATATATTAAGTATTTGAGCCATGAGATTTTATGTGTCAGGGCTATTTATGGAAAAGATGTGGTGCTTTTGGAAGATGTGCACTGAATATACATCACAGAAAATATGGGCTATACATATATGATTCATATTTTAATATAAACTTCTAGAAGTGATGTAAAGAAATGCTATGAAAGTATTTACTAGTCTAGTGCATGAAGATACACTACATACAGATCCTCAATATCATGAGCATCTAAAAATTAGGAGCCGAACTGTGGCATTTTGTTAGAACATGAACTGTCCCTTTAGGCTGCCTCCCACAGTCAGAACCAGTTCATACTGCCCTATAGCTCTCTCTGACAGAGAAGAAGCTGCCTGTGCTATGGCCTACGAGAAGACCCTAATTTGTGATCCTAACCAGGGTTTAGCTCCTCAATACTCCTTGTCATCTGTGACATGCTTAACTATATCATGTGATGTGAAACTTCCCAGCACCCCTAAAAGGCAATAAAGCATCAAATGTTTCAGGGTTTTTTGGGGGGGAGGGGGGAAGGGGTCTATTTGATCGGGAGAAACTCCTCAGAGAAGGGAGACTGTTCTGAAGGCAGTTCTCTGAAGAGACTCCTCTGTCTTTCCATTTCTTTCTTATGAGCTGCCCCCCTCCTTCTCCTCCCTCCATCCCTCCCCCCCTCCTTCTCTTCTCTTCTCTCCTCCCCTCCCTCCTCCCTCTCCCTTCTTCCTCTTCCCCCTCTCTCTTTGTGTTATTCTCTTAGTCTCACTCATTTTTTTACACCTCAACTGCTGCCCCCCTGCCACTCTGCCTCTCACAAAATCCCTCCCCCCCTTCTCCCTCCCATTGTCCTCTGAGAGGATGGGTAGCTTCTGGGTACCCCTGCTACCCTGGCCCACTAAGTCTCTGCAGGGTGAGGCACATTCTCTCTCAATGAGGCTAGATAAGGTAGGCCTGTTGGGAAATGGACTTCAGAGACAGGCAGCAGCTTTAGGGCTAGCCCGCACTGCAGTTGTTGGGGGGACACACATGGAGACTGAACTACACATCTGCTACATATGTGCCCTGGGCCTTAGTCCAACTTATGCATGTATTCTCTTTGGTAGGTCACTCAGTCTCTGAGAGTCTGTAAGGGTCCATATTAGTTGACTCTCTTGGTTTTCCTGTGGAGTTCCTTTCCCTTCAGGCTCTTCAATCCTTCTCCCAACTCCTCCATTAAAAAGTCCCAAACTCTGTCCAGTGTTGGGCTGTGGCTATCTGCATGTACTTCAGTCAGCTGCTTGATGGAGGCTGTCAGAGGACATTTATGCTAGACTCCTGTCTGCAAGCATAACAGTATCATTGTGTCAGGGATGGGTACTTTCTGATGGGATGTGTCTCAAGTTGAAGCAGTTACTGCTTGGCCATTTCCTCAGTCTTTGTTCCACCATTGTCCCTATCTTTCTTTTAGATAGGACAAATTTCAGTACAAATATTTTGTGGGTAGTTTGGTGTCTTATCCCTTCACTGGGGGTCCTAAGTGCCTGCAGGAGGTGGCCTCTTCAGGTTCCATATCCCCACTGCTATGCATCTCAGCTGAAGTCACTTGCATTGACTCCTGGAAGCCTTCCCCATCCCAGCTTTTTGGTACTTCCCAGAGATTCCCCCAACCTCCACACCCAGCAGCAGTGTATTTCCTTTAATTCTCCTGGCCCTCTCTTTTGTCTCTCCCTACACCCAGTCTTGACAACACCCCCATTCCGATCCCCTTCCCATCTCCCACACAGTTCCATTCCTTCCTCTGCTTCCTCTGACTATTTTACTTCTCCTTCCAAGTAAGATTCAAGCATCCTCCCTTGGGTCTTCCTTCTTATTTAGCTTCTTTGGGTCTGTGGAGTGTAACGAGGGTATTCTGCTCTATATGGCTAATATCTACTTATAAGTGTGTACATACCATGCGTGTGCTTTGGGGTCTGGGTTATGTCTCTTGGGATGATATTCTCAAGTTCCATTCATTTGACTGCAAAGTTCATGGTGTCTATTTTTAATAGCTGAATAGTATTCCATTGTGTAAATGAACCACATTTTCTGGATCTGTTCTTAGTTTGACAGACATACGTGTTGTTTCCAGTTTCTTGCTATTGGGAATAAAGCTGCTATGATTATAGTGAAGCATGGGTCCTTGTGTTATGGTAGAGCATCTTTCAAGTATATGCCCAGAAATGGTATAGCTGGGTCTTCAACTATTTCCAACTTTCTGAGAAACTACAAGATTGATTTCCAGAGTGATTTTACTAGTTTGCACTCCCACGAGCAATGGAGGAGTGTTCCTCTATCTCCATATCCTTGACAGCATATGCTGTCACTGAGTTTTTGATCTGAGCCATTCTGATTGGTGTAAGTTGTTTTGATTTGCACTTCCCTTGTGGCTAAGGACTTGGTACATTTCTTTAAGTGCTTCTCATCCATTTGAGATTCCTCTGTTAAGAATTCTCTGTTTAGCTTCATTTTTTGGTTACGTTATTTGGGACATTGGTGGCTAAGTTCCTGAGTTCATCATAAATTTTGTACATTTTTTCAGTGTGGGAATAGCCCTCTGTCAGATATAGGGTTGGTGAAGTTCCTTTCCCAATATGGAGGATGCTGTGTTGTCCTATTAACAGTGTCCTTGGCCTTACAGAAGCTTTTCAGTTTCAGGAGGTCTCCTTTATCAATTGTTGGTCTTAGAGACTGAGCCATGGGTGTTCTGTTCAGAAAAAAATGTCTCTCATACCAATGCATTCAAGTCTATTTCCCACTTTCTCTTCCACTAGATTTTGTGTATCCAATTTTATGTTGCGGTCTTTGCTCCACTTGGACTTCAGTTTTGTGCAGAGTGATGATTTTGGATCTATTTGCATTCTACATGAAGACATACAGTTAGACCAATTGTAGAAGATAAGTTCTTTTTTCCATTATATGGTTTTGCTTTCTTTGTGAAAAAATCAAGTGTCCACAGGTGTGTAGGTTTATTTCTGGGTCTTTAATTTGATTCCCTTGATCAACCTGTTTCTATACCAATCCCATGCAGATTTTATCACTACTGCTCTTCAGTACAGCTTGAGACCAGGGTCATAATTCCTCCAGCAGTTCTTTTACTGTTCAGGATTGCTTTAGCTATCCTGGGTTTTTTATTTTTCCATATGAAGTCAAGAATTGCTTTTTCAAGGTCTATAAAAATTGTGTTCAAATTTTGATGGGAATTGCATTGAATCTGTAGATTGATTTTAGTAAGATGGCCATTTTCACTATGTTAATCCTACGAATCCATGAGCATGGGAAATCTTTCCATCTATTGGTATCTTCTTCAATTTCATTGCTTCTCAGCCTTTTGGCTAAGATCAAGTGTAGTATCTTCCTCAACTTCTTTCTTCAGGGACTTGAAATTCTTGTCATACTGAACTTTCACTTGATTGGTTAGAGTTAAATCAAGATATTTTATATTACTTGTGGCTATTGTGAAGGGTACTTTTCCCTAATTTTTTCTCAACCCGATTATCATTTGTATAAAGGAGGGCTACTGTGTGCTTTGAGTTAATTTTGTATCCACCTACATTGCTGCAGTTGTTTATCAGCTGTAGGAGTTCTCTGGTCAATTTAGGGGTCGGGGGAGTTGTATATTATCACATCTTCTTGTGATAACTCGACTTGTTCCTTTCCCTATGTTTGTATTCCCATGATTTCCTTTTGGTATCTTATTTCCCTAGCTAGTACTTCAAGTACTGTATTGAAAAAGTTTGGAGAGAATGAGCAGCCTCTTCTTATCCCTGAATTTGCTGAGTAAGCCTCTCTCCATTTAAGTTGTTGTTGGTTGGAAATTGGCTTGTTGTATATTGCTTTTATTATGTTTAGGTACATGCCTTGTATTTCTAATCTCTCCAAGATACTTTTAACATAAAAGGGTATTGGATTATGTCAAAGGCTTTTTAAGCATCTATTGAGATTATCATTGTTGGTTTTTGTATCAAAACACAGCCAGCTGGCCATTCAGGGAAGGCAGAGAGCAATCCAAGGAGGACCCCTGCCCAGCTAGGACGAAAGGTCCCTTGGGGCTCTAGGCTGACTAGAAAAGCCAAAATGTTACAGCTCTCCAGTGGGGAAACTAGAGCAGGACACACTGCTGCACCTCTTCTGCAGTAACCACTAAGCGAGTGGAAGGATATGGCTTCGATTAATCAATTAATAGAGAATGGCTTCTGATAGCTGCAGTGACAAGCCTAGTGGCTGTATTGATGAAAACAAACCCAGCCTGCTGGGTGGGGCCAAAGTCCAGCAATGAAAGTCTGAGGAAAGAAAACTTGTCCCTGGAGTGTTACAGCTCAAAGACAGATTCTCTCGGATGACTCTTGGTAAAATATTGTGTGCACTTTATTCCTTGTGGACACGGACGTTATAAATATTTTTTATTTGGGTGAGATATAGGGTAGACTCTTCCCATTGGCTCAGTCTGATATATTAGGGATGCTTTATTTGCATGGGGAAGGACCTTATGCATTGTCCCTATGTGATTGTCATAGTCCTCCTAGTGGTGTGTGGTGTGGTGTCCCATGTTCCAAAACAGGTAGACCCTGGATGAGAGTTGATTCTAACAACTGCCATTTTACATTATGAGACTTCCCAGGGTCAAGGTTTCTGAACCTACTTAAACCTTGCCCCATCTTCTGTCTGGTGGCACTGCCCCACAGACCATGTCATTCTTTTCTTGTAGTTTGCTTATATGCAGAATTACATTAATGAATTTTCATATATTGGATCATCCCTGCATCAGTACGCTGAAGTCTACTTGGTCATGGTAAATGATGTGTTCTTGGATATGTGTTGCAAGAATTTTATTGAGTACTTTTGCATTGGTAAGAAATTTTCTTTGCTGAGTCTTTGTGTAGTTTAGGTATCAGGGTGACTGTGGCCTTATAGAATGAATTTGGTAGTGTTCCCTATGTTTCTGTTTTGTAGAATAATTTAAGGATCACTAATATTAGCTCTTCTTTGAAAGACTGGTAAATTCTGCACTAAAACCATCTGGCCCTGGAGAAGTGGACATTTCTGATTTCTTTAGAGACTCAGTTAGGCCATAATGATGTTTTGCTATGGCAAATAAGTGAAAGGATGTTTTGCTAAAGCAGACATATGAAAGAATGTTTTGCTTAAGCAGGCACAGATAAGAGGATGTTCCACTGAGCCAGACACATGAAAGGATGCGTAATGTTTAGATAGAATATAAATATGACCACAGACAGGTAGACAAAGCTCATACTTTGGTTTGCCTTACACTACCTTGCTAGTCTACACTGACAATATTCTGGCACTGGTTGGCCCTGGACCATGTTGTTGAACATTGCTTGTCATGACTTTGTAGAGAATAACTCACTAAAGAAATTCCTATGATATTCTGTCAGCTTCTTGCCCCTTCCATGGGTTTGTGTCAAGATCTGGTGGGGCTTCAAGGATTATTATGGACCCAGGTGCTGCTGCTGGTTTGTGTGTAGTGTCAGCTGGGTGGACTAGACTGAAGGTATTATTTGTGTGTGGTATCTGCCTAGTAGACTGGACTACAGCTGCTGATTCATGTACGTTGTCTGCTGAGTGGACTGGACTGAGGTTGATGATTCCTGTTAGGTAGGTGGTTTGCTGGTAGACTAAACTGCTGATATCCTGACAATAAAGATTGGAACTATTTCTAAACAGGTCTACTTCCCGGATGTACTAATAACTTTTCTTCTCCTCTAGTGGGTGGTGGGCTAGAAGAGAGGTTGAAGTGTTTAAGAACCCTTAAGATTTTGAAGAATCTAAGCCTACACCCTGGACTCCCCACCCCCAAACCCTGCCCTTTGGAGACTCTTTAAGGATTATAGCACTGTTTATATCTTGACTTAACTTCAGTAAGTGGTGTGTGCCTGGAAAATCATCCATTTCGTTCAGATTTTCCAATTTTGTAAAGTACAGGCTGTTGAAGTAAGACCTAAAGATTTTCTAAATTTCCTCCTTTTCTGTTATCATGTCTTCATTTTCATTTCTGATTTTGTTAATTTGGATACTGCTCCTGTGCGTTTTAGTTAGTTTGGCTAAGGGTTTGTCTATCTTGTTGATTTTCTCAAAGAACTAGCTCTTGCTGTTGTTGATTCTTTGTAGTGTTTCTAATTAACTGATTTCAGCCCTAAGTTTAACTCTTTCCTGCCATCTACGCCTCTTGTATGTGTTTGATGCTTTTTTGTTCTAGAGCTTTTGGTGTGCTGCTAACTGGCTTGTATGATATCTTTCCAGTTTCTTTATGAGGACACTTAGTGTAGTGAAGTTTCCTCTTAGCACTGCTTTCATTGAGTCCCATAAGTTTGGGTATGTTGTGCCTTCCTTTTCATTGAATTCTAGAAAGTCTTTACTTTCTTTATTTCTTCCCTGACCAAGTGATCATTGAGTAGAGAGTTGTTAAGTTTCCGTGAATATTGGGGCTTTCTGTTGTTTCTTTTGTTGTTTAAGTCCAGCCTTAATCGAGGGTGATCTGAAAAGATGCATGGGATGATTTCAATCTTGTATCTGTTGATCCTTGCCTTGTACCTAATTAGATGGTCAATTTTGGAGAAGGATCTGTGAGATGTTGAAGGTATATTTTTTTGTTTGGGATGAAAGTTTCTATAGATGTCTGTTAGATTCATTTGAGTCATAATATCTGTCAGCATTGTTAATCTGTTTAGTTACTGTTTCAATGGCCTGCCCATTGGTAACAATGGGGTTTTGAAGTTCCCCAATGCTATTGGATGGGATTTGATGTGTGACTTGAGCTTCAGTAATATTTTTTTTACAAATGTGGGTGTCCTTGCATTTGGGGCATGATGTTCAGAATTGGCATGCCCTCTTGGTGGATTTTTTTTTTTGACTAGTATGAAGTGTCCTTCCCCATCTCTTTTGATTACTTTTGGTTGAAAGTCTATTTTATTATGCATTAGAACAGCTACCTTCACTTGTCTTTTGATCTGTTTGTTTAAAAACCCCTTTTGAACCCTTTAACACTGAGGGAGTATCTATTTCTGTGGCTGAGGTGTGTTTCTTGAATGCAGCAGAATGATAGCTCATGTGTTCAGTCTGTTTAACCTGTGTCTTTTTATTTGTTAACTGAGTCCTTCGATACTGAGAGATATTAATGACTAATGCATGCTAGTTCCTGTTATTTTGATGTTGGTGGTAGTACTGTATGTAGGTGATTAACTTCCTTTGGTTTTACTGTGAAATGATTAATTTCTTGTGTTTTCTCAGGTGTAGTTACCTTCCTAGTGTTGGAAGGTTCTGTCTTCTATCCTCTCTAGGGCTAGATTAGAGTAAATATATTGTTTAAATTTAGTTTTGTCATGGAATATTTTGTGTTTTCTATATATGGTGATTGAAAGGTTTGCTAGGTATAGTAATCTGGGCTGACATGTGTGGTCTCTTAGGGTCTGGAAGACATCTGTCCGGACCTTTTGGATTTTAGAGTTTCTGTTGAGAAGTCAGGCATACTTCTGATAGGTCTGCCTTTATATGTTACTAGTTTTTTTCCCCTTTCAGTTTTTAAGATTCTTTCTTTGTTCTGTACATTTAGTGTTTTGAATGTTATGTGTCAGGAGGATTTTCTTTTCTGGTCCAATCTATTTGGTGTTCTGTAAGCTTCTCGTACTTTTATAGCCATCTCTTTCTTTAGGGTAGGGTAGTTTTATTAAATGGCATACCCTTCTTCTCTTACTACCTCTTTCCTCTCTCTTATTTTCTCTTATTCTCACTCATGGTGAAGTTTCTTTCCAGGTTTTAAAAGTGGCCACTCCTTCCCATTATGTTTATCCTCCATATATGGTACTGCTTTTGTATAATACTCTATTCCCATCATAAACCCATCAGAACCTTCTGTTCTTTTTACTCTAATAAATCTCATTAAAAACAAGTCTTATTAGCCTCCTTTCCAATCAAACACTGCTGCTAATGCCTTTAAATTTAACCCTTTCTTTCATGGCAGACTTAGAATGACTTTTGTTTCTTTATTTCTCTTCATAATCTTTCATAGCTTTCCTCATTCTGTTTTATAAAATTGACTTGAATAATCATGAAATGGGGTCTGTGAAGCTAGGTCAATGTATAGCCTGAGGCACTTAAGCATTGTTCCCAAGTCCAAACTATGACGTCAATAAACTCAAAAACAGTTGGGTAGTAGGAATCTAGAAGAATTATTTCCAAAAGGCAGCAAATAGCAATGAGAATAGAATACATAGACTGATCACTATACTGCTGATCTAACTAAAATATGCAGAGTGAGAAAAGAATACCTGAAGAACATCAGAAACTTTGAGTTGTTAATTTATTTTGCATCTTGTTTTGAGACATTGTAAGTTCATGGAGTTGCCAGTCCCCATTGAACAATGCTTGAAATTTTGGGTGTCCAAAAAATACAGTCCACAAAGGCTCTTATAAGCCTAGGAATTTCTTCCGATCATTTGGCTCAAACTTTCTCCTCTGCTGCAGGTTTGTAGGTTGATATCAGTTGTCTAGATAACCCCACGTCCACCAGTAGAAGCATACAAAACAGCCACAGGAGGCAAAATGTTCCGATAGCCATAGACAATAACCCAACTCCAGGGAAAGAACTTTCCATGCCGAGGAGATGGCAAAAAAGTGCTTGCTGATCTTCTTTCTAGAAGACTGGAGTCTTTTTTTCTATCCCTCATGCCAGGCAGCACAGAAATGCCTGTAACTTTAGATCTGACGCATCAAATACTCTCTTCTAGCCCACACAGGCACCTATACATACCAATGTATATATTTTAAAATCTAAAAGGAAAAAAATAAAATTCCTTCCATTCTCAACCAGTCCTGGTTTTTATTTAGTACTATGTCAAATTTTATGTGAAATAAGTGGTTTTATTAAAGCTATTTCAAGTAGACATTGTATTCAGATTTGGTTCTCATCTCTTGGATTTTACTAGATTTTTATATGACCCCACCCTAGCAAGATCTTGGACTTCATTGATCATTGTGGACTTTATCTGCATAAATTTAAGTCAGCCCCAGGAAATTCTATATATCCCATCTTGTCAAAAAATACACACCCAAGGGCAAAACATAAAGTTAGTTCCCATGTGAATTATCTCTGCTCATTTCTATTAGTGTATAACTCTCTAAATTTTTAAATTTTGTATATGTACTGAGATATGTGCACAAGTGCCCACAGAAGACAAAAGAGGTTTCAGATCCCATGAAATGATTTGCAGGTCATTGTGAGCTTTTTAATGTGTGTAATGGGAACTGAGCTTGGTTTCTCTGATCCCTAAATTTGTAATTCTAAGCAATGTGCCGAGAGTGGTTTATTACTAAGACCAAAAGGTAGAAAGGTTTCTTGAGAGTCAGCCTCCAGGATCTTGTCAATTTCAACAAGCTATACTCTCCTTTCTCTCATTCCTTACCACTCATGATTCTTTCAAGCACAAAATACTGCAACAGAAGGAAACAGATCTTGATTTTTCAAAGACAATTAAACTGGATCAGGAACCCAGTATAGTCACAGTAATGTCAGAACCAACATTATGGCTATCTGGACTGGGTTCCTTCAAGCTCAACTATGCCTCAAGAATTCAAGCAAATATGTTTGTGTGTATGCCTGTGTGTTTAACAGGTATGTTCATGTTTATGTGAAAATGAGTGACTACATGTGCACATTTGTGAGATATCAGAAGTCACCATGTGATGTCTTTCTACAAGAACAGTCCCCTTTGTTTTGTAGACACAGTCCTATTACCGGGTCACAGCTATCCAACTTGGCTAGGCTGGCTGGTCAATGAATCAAATATGTACCAATCTCTGCTTCGTCAACATTAGGATTATAAATATGCATCACCATACCTAGCTTTTTATATGGGTTTTGGGGGTCAAATTCAGAACCCTGTGCTCAAGAGCCAAGCACTTTATCAGCTAAGATGTCTTCCTAGACTCTAATCAATGTTTAATTTCTCAGAATCCCAGTTCAATTCTTGGTCTAGTGGAGGCAGCAGGTACTCTCTTGTTGCTTTATTTTTGAGGAATCTACTAAGCAAAGTCCCGAAAGATCCTGACACATGGTAGGCTGCAGTGACTCCTGTTCTAGCAAGAATCCAGCTGTATTGCTTGCTACTGGTATTCAGATGTATCTGGCTGCCTGGGAGGGTGGGACTGCCAGAAGACTGCTTCAGGAACTGAGGAGCCTCCTGGGAAAGAAATCAGAATGAGACTGTAAGAAAAGCTTGGCCCAGGAAGAAAAGGACTCCATTATCTGCGGGGAAGGCTGGCTTTGATTCTGTGGGGCTCTCCCCCCATCCTGCCTCATTCAGATATTATCATATCAGAGGCCCTGGGAGAAAGGAGACTCTGAACACAAAGAGAGCTGTTTTCTCCAAGAAAAAAAAATCTGACTGGCTGGCTTGTATTTCTTCCACTGCTTTTCGCATACACCGTCACTGTGAGAATCTTGGCCGATCCCAGCTGCTGTGGGATTCTTTATTCCCCTCAGTTGGGGGGTTTGGCGCACTCAGCCAGACTCCGAGCATCAGCAGTTGGCTTCTGTGTTCAGATTCTTTGAATGAAATAAGCACCTGGCTCCCTCTGTCTTGTTTGGATGCAGTCACATTCCGTGGACTTCTAGAGGGATTTAACATTTCTAACACAAATATGAAAACCCAACTCCTCACTAGATCAACCTTATGGAGCAAGTCTCCCCTGCATTAATGAGGACATACCCATAGGTCAACTCTAGCCACTTCTGACTAAGGAGACAGATTCTCAGAGAGATTTAGCAGAGTGTGGAGTTGATTTGGACTGCTAATCTCAACAACTGAAAGGACAGCCTTACATCTCACAGACTCAACCATTCAAACTCGTAATCCCCAGTAGATTTTTATTTTTCTCACACCCAAGATCCCTTGTGAGACTACATTTCATTCCACCCTTGTCCCAGATCTTATGTTTAAGAGTATCTTTCAGGATGTGAAATTTGTATCTGATCTTGAACCCAGTGACAGCCATCTCCACTCCATGGTGCTTTGCAGTAGAGTTTTTCACTCATCTGCACTGCTCAACATGGCCTCTAGGAGCACCTGAAGGGTTTCTGCCAGGCATTTGACAAGAACTTTGTATTGCTAACAAATTTAATTTTACTATATTGTTTAATTTTAGTGAATATAAACCGTTACTAGTTGCTAAAAACCTGGCATGTGTAGATGACCAGTTCTCGGCACAGGAGACTTTGGTTCTTTCAGACACGGATACACCCACAGTCTAGGCAGGGCCCGGGATAACAGCTCCATAGCTCTATCATCTTCCCACTGGATGAATACGAGTTTGAGGAAGTTTACACACAAAAAGTTCAGGTACAAGCAGTTCTGTGCTATGTTCAAATAATCCCGTGAGCAAGGTGCTTTGAGAATTATCTATTACAACACTAAGCTGCCAAAATGTAAGTACCTTTTATTTTCTGCATAATCTGAAGGCTTTCTTAGTTTCCTTGGCAACTCAGGGTACTGCAGTGTGCCTTCTACCATCTGCCCATCCCCTCCACCTTTCTATGCCCTCCTATCAGAAGAATTTAGGGGGTGATTTTCTTCTAATTCCTGAAGACAAAGAGTTAATTCAAGTTGATTTATTTTGTCACACCTAAGCACATTGTCACTGGCTTCTCATTCTAAGGAGAAGATCTAAACCAGGAAATGTTGAGTGGTCTGAGTATCCTAGTCCATTAGTCAAGATTCAGAAAGAAGTTGATGATGATGTTCAGAGCAAAGTAAGAAATGAAACCAAAAGAGACAGGGCACTATTGTATACTGGGCTCCTCTACCTTTGGATGCTTTGTCTCCCCAGAAATTCCCAGTTCTTTGGGTACAGGATCAAGAATGAGAATAAGAGACAATGGAGTCACATGATGAGTTCCAGGAAATTAGACTCAGAAGATTAACATCAGGGTGCAGATTTGAGTTTCTTGCCCAGTGCTTAAGCTGTTTGCCCAATGAAATCCCTGCCAGATGAGGTAATTCAGAACAGGAGGTTGGAACTCAGTAAAGTGCTTGCCATGTCAGCCTAAGGATCAGAGTTCAACCTTAGTGTGGTAGCCAATTCCAGTGCATGGGAAGTAAAGGAAAGAGGATCCTGGGGCTGGCTTAACAGTCAGTTCAGCATCGTCTCGCATAGTCATCACCTGTTAGGACATTCATGAAGATGGGGGAAGCAACCGGTAGGTTGATTTCTATATGCAGGTGAGGGCTGGCAGAAGTTAGGTCAAGGCCCTGATTGGACAGTAAAAAAAACAAGGTGGGGACAAAGCTTTTGTAAGGCAGAAGAGAAGGGGAAGGAGGAGGAGAATCAAGGTAAAGAAGGATGACTCAGATCCAGGTGGTCTTAAATTACCAAGGTAGTTATGGATATTTCTTAATCGGTGGATTTCTGTAGGCAAATTTATCTTATCTAGATGGGTTGTCTATATCCTTATCAATTGGTTGTGAGTTTATTGTGTGATTTATTGTGGATCGAAAACTTAACATATAAATCTGATGGTTGGGTTATAGTTTGTTGAGTCTTGATTTTATTGAGTAGCTGGAGCTAGAGTTCAAGGCTAGTAGAGAGCTGCCTGGAGAGATACGAATCAGAGATAAATTATGATTAGTTCAATTTAGCCCCACAGGTGCCAGAAATAAAACTAGAAACCAGCGAGGCAAGGTGCCACACTGGAACAGCCTGCAGACCACCTGAGTCAGAGAGTACTTGGGGGAAGTGTGGCACTGCTGAGATAAGGATAGCCCTCAGTGCCATGCAGCCCTACAGATGCTGGCACTAGAGTCAAAAGGGAACCAAGTGCCATGCAGTCCCACAGATAGTGTGGGATAAAAGGTTTCAGGGTGTTGTTGTTGTTGCTGCTGCTGCTGTTGTTTTAATATTTACCACAACAGCAACCACCTCCATGACCTTAGTTAGTTCCTTTTTGCTGTCTCACCAGTGTTCTAGGAGCCTTCTTCGATCTAATACTGTGTACAATAGATAACAACTTTCTGAGGAGTCTCAGGAACCTATAGCACCTCGATCTCCACCTAACTTTTTTCTTCACATGGTTGATTCCACATCCCCCTCACAGAGCTACAGTGGGGTCAATCTCTCTAGTCCCTGATATACTCTGGTTTCTCTTTCACCAAATTTATGGAAATGCTCATTTGTCTAAACTCCAAATATCTTGAAATTTTGTTACTATGTTTTATTTGTGTGCTGGATAGGGGTTTGATCAACTTGACACAATCTGGGACATCTGGAAAGAGAGGATCTCAATTGAGAAAATGCCCTTATCAGATTATCAAGTCTATCGGGCATTTCCTTGGTTACCAATTGATGTGGACATGTAGCTCATATAGCCACTGAGCAGATTATAGGTTGCACGGCAGGTAGAAGAATGCTGAGTGTTATAGCTAAGTCTATGAACATACAATATGAGCTGAGGCAGTGGCAGAGAGGCTAATGCTAGTGAAACACCGCTTTGCTCTCAAGAGAGTTAGATTATGACCTGATAACCCAAGATGAGAAATAAGGCATAGCTCAGGGCAGCTACTAATCCACAACCAAATCACACTGCATATTCCAATGATATTGACATCATCATAAAATGCTCTGTCTACATCAGTTGTGAGTTCCAGGCATGATTCCAGATTCACTGAATCTCTGGTGCTGTGTAGGGGTGGAGGGACAGAAATATCTCTGAGACTTACTCTTTACCAGCCTAGCTCCTGGTTCAGTGAAAGACTCTTTCTCAAGAGAATGTCTGAAGAGAATACCTGGTCTTTCTCTGATCTTTAATGTACAGTTTTTGATATCTGTATTTTCTGTAATTGTCCTAGCTGACAACAGTGTCACTAAGAAATTGAGAGAGCCCAGGCTGATGTTCAGGTGTAACAGTGTGTCCATTAAACTCATGTGGTCAGTCCTGAACAATAACTCATCCTTAAAGGGTTCCAGTCTGACAGCAGTATCAAAAGATAGCCATTGAACACTAGCATAGCTGCCCAAAACTTTGGAGATGAAAATTAAAGATTTTCTGATAGAATAAAATAAAAACCAAATGATTAAAAAAGTAAAATCAGAGCTATTAGCTCAAGGCTGGAGAGGTAATTAAATGATTAATAGCATGTACTTTGCTTCCATTAAATCCAAACTCTGATTTCAGCACTCTTATCTGGTGGCTCACAAATACCTGTAACTTTAGTTCCAGAAGATCTACCACCACAGGTAGCCACATCCCTGCTTGCATACACAAGCATACAACATAACTGAAAGGAAAATCTTTAAGTTCACTGTAATGACTTTTCCTGGTTGATTATATCTAGAATGAACTACAACCCTGAATTGGAGGGCTCACCTGTTATCCAGAACTTGAGTCTGGAAGACACAAGTTTTTGACCTGGATCTTGGCATGGAGATCTTGAGGCATAGTGGCCATGAAAAGCTTACACACCGGCAAAGTAGTACATGTCTTTAATCCCAGGAGACTGAGGCAAGATGATCTTCGAGTTCAAGGTCAGCCTGGGACAAAGCAAGTCCCAGATGCAGGTGTGGTGGTTCATACCTTTAATGTGGTCCACACTTTCTGCCGGAGGCCCATCTAAGGACATTGGAAGAAGGAAGATTCACTCTTTTGCTTGCACTTACTTGCCAGAACATCTGTTGGAACCTACTTCTACAGAAGCCCAGCTGAAACAAGCAGCCTCGTGGGACTGAGCAACTACTAGATCCTTGGACTTCCCATTCACAGCTGCCCATTGTTGGGTTAGTTGGACTATAGACTGTAAATCATCACAATAAATTCTCTGAATATAGAGAGACATTCCATAAGTTCTGTGACTCCAGAGAACCCTGACTAATGCATTCAGCAAGACAAAAATACTTCTTAGTGGGGATTTGCAGATAATGTTTTTACCTATGGCCAAAATAACAAGATGCAATGCAAAAAATAGTAGTAATAAAAGCAAGATAGAACAAAATAAATTGCCAAAGTTTAAGCCAATTTTTTTTCCTGAACAATGGAACTTCTGTTTGTTATAAAAGACATTAATTTGCATGTGTTTATTACTCATCATTTTGAAGCATATTGTAAGTCAATTAAGAAATTGATAAAATTCTCTCCTGAAAAGATTAAAGGAGAATTGTATTCGCACACCATTAATATACCCAGCAGAAACTAGACCTGGATAAGCACTGCTCAAAGGCAGCATCCATGTTAATATTGACAGATGGTGGAAGCTAACAAAAAATAAAAAATTGTCCTCCTTTTCACACCTCAAATAATGAATAGAATGAAATCTTCACATGTATACAACAGTCTCTGATTAAAAATTGTGCTTCCATAGAGCAGGAAAAGTTGTTTTCCACTGTTTATTCAGGTATGCTTCGCAACTTAAAATGTAATAAATAAGGCTTATGTTTATGTCTTACATATATAATATATGTATTCAATGTATACAAACATGAATTGTAGGTGATTATCTACACACATACACAGACTAGAAATGAACATCAGTGTCCTGCTATATCAATTTCTCCCTTATTCCTCTGACACAGTGTCTCTCACTGAACCTTGAACAAGGCTGGTGGGCAGTAGCATTTTATATAGGTGTCCATCTCCAGATCTAAATTAATAGTTGGTTCATTATAGTCGAAGAAGTCAAGTTACACACTGAGTGCACGCGGCATCTCTGCAGTGCCTCATTTTCATGTCAGCGTGAACTGCAAAATAGTAGGGCTGCTCTTACCTGAATTGGGCAGCCCTCAGGGCTACCTACGTTCTCTTGACCCTTAACACACGGAAGCTCTCCTTTCTCCTCTCCTCACATTCTACTTCTTCCTCTTCTTCTCTGACCCCAAGCCCAAGCCTGGGAAGCCTACGTACCTATGTTCCTTCTATCCAGCTATTAGGTTTTAGCATCTTTACCAAATACAATTAACTGGGGGGGCAGGATCATTTAGCTAGTGTCTACATGTGAACTTTCTCTTCTCTGGGGCAAACAGTTTGGGGAGCACAAATTACCATTAGGACACAGGCAGCATCAGGCCAACCCACTGCATGCTAATGTAAGCACAAGCAGGCCATGGCAGGTTTCAACTTCTGATGTCAGTTCTCACCTTCTACCTTCCTTGACATAGGATCTCCTCAGTGTTCCTTTACATGGGCCAGACTAGCTTGCCCTTTACCTTCCTGGAATTTTCTTGTCTCCACTTCCCAAGTCCTCATAGGATTTATGGGATTATCGGTACTTGAGTGACATTTGACTTTTATATGGTTCTGGGGATTCAAGCACAGATTCTACTTGCTCAGAAACTGCTTGATCCCCACAGAATCATTTCTCCAATTCTGAAAGAATTCTTTATATATCTCCTTTTGGTCTATGAAAGTGTATGTGTTCTTTCTAGTTCTGATGTTTTCTGACTATGCCATGTGTCTTTGACAAATTAAAATATTCCATGTAAGTCCTTCAAATGTCTAGAAAAATAACCCAGAAACTAGCCACTACTATTTTAAAACTCAGCCATTCATTCTGCCCTGTGCCCTCAAGTATGACAGGTAGTGTGACAAGCTTTTTAAAAACAATGGTGACTTATCTGTCTACAAATGATTGGACACTGATTCCTAAGATTAATTGTGTACTATCTAAGACACTCTGGTATTCCTTAGTTTAAAACAATGCATTGATCATCTTAGGTAAACTTTCCTCTTCTGCAAATTACAAGCCAGTTAACAGCCTTTCCACACTTTCAGATGAATGCTATATGACTTTCCAGGTCTGCCCTCTTACTGAACCTATTGACATTTACCTCAACAATTGATGGTGATACCGAGATGTTTTCCTAAATTAATAAATCAATTTAAAAATATTTTAGAAACTAAATTCATTGATTGTCTGTTCAAGTCACCATGCCACTGTAGCTGTGTTTCTTGTTTGACCAGTTCATCAATCCCTCATTGATCTGTCTAGAATGAGTAACCAGAAGAAACAAGCTTGCCTTAGTTATTGGACTTTGTGGTGTCAAGAGGGAAGTCAGTGAAGAGACTAGGAATTAGACAGACTCCTGGTAGGGAAAAAAATGAGACTGTTCCCGGCTAGGGAATAAAGGCGGTGAATTTCCAGGATAGTCAGCTTCACCCTTATCCTCCTAACTTGAGACAAAAGTTGGCATCTTAAATCAAGGGTTTTGCAGACTTGTTTTTGTCTTCCAACAGCAGGTCCCATTGATGGACTGACCCAGCAAGTTCAAGGCCTGTGCAGAACACGCCACTCGGCAGTTGTAGGCCAATTAACCATCCTTGATACCTGAAAACTCACCAACCCCAAGTTAGGGAAGAAAACACTTCAGAGGCTTTAATCCCCTTTTAGCTCTTGAGAAAAAAAAAAAAACAAAAAAAAAAAAAAAAAAAAAAAACTAGTGTTTCTGGCTTTCCATGCCACACACCAACTCATCTACTTTGCAGAGGGTCTTTTTTTCTGTGTGTCTCCTGTGCGTGAATTCTTCACCTCCAAATAAACAGAAATGTCTTTCTTCAACTGTAGATTCTGTCTGCTGCACTTGAGATTTCTCTCCTGCTAACTAAAAAGTCATGGAAGATGTTTATCTTAAGCATGAACCCTTGCTACCATGGACATACATTCTTCTTAACTTTCAAGAAAATTATATGCATAAAGTAAGACATCTGTTTAATATTTTTCCATAGGACCAAGAACTCAGGGTCACAGTATTCAGAACAACACAAGACTCTGGACATAGTTTCTCTGGCTGAAAATATAATTACAATCATTCAGGTCAGTGTTCAAAACACTTATTTCCTAATTTGATTTCAGGAGGAAAAAACAAACAGAAAGCATTTTTGTCCTTTTTAAAATGATTATTTTTAAATTAGTAGTCACATGAAAATATTACAACTTAATAGAACGATTAAGAAAAATCTTGGAAAAATATGAGCACAGGTCTTAAAGAAAAAGCAATTGATTGGTAATCTAGCCAATAGGTTTATGCAGAGTTGAATATTTGAAGGCTTAAGTCACAGAGTCGAGGGAAATGACTAAGCTAATCTCAGCACCCTCCTCCCCCAACCATATATTTCAATTCTTTTTGGCAAAGTCTTTTATTGTCCCTAGCCTATTAGCATGCCTCTGTCTCTCTTAGAACCACCCGTCCTCACCATAACTGTGCTTATTAGAGGCATAAGCAAAATCTTGGCATTTTCAGGGGAGATCCCATAGGACCTTCAGAAAGTTTATATTTCCTTGGAAATTCTGAAGATCTTTAGCACTTCAGGGACTTTACATGTTCTTTGATCCTCACCCACCCAGCCCAGTAAACTGTGAAAGCAAAGAGACATTTCATTTAGGAAGCAAGGTGCCACTTTCTAAGAGGTGTGTAACTTAAGTTTGAGCTTGGGACTCAGTGCGACCTCAGTGTGGCTGTCTCCTGGTTCTTCTCCTCTTGCAGAAACAGCATTTATTCAGCAAGTTTTCAAACATTCACAAATTATTCCTCAGCCAACCCTTTGTTCTGGAGCCAATTAAGTATAATTTGTAGACAGAAAAACCAAAAAATGTGCAGGCTCTATTTGAATTCAGAGGGCAGTCCCATGTTTCCATTATCCATTTACTCAGACCACCAAGAATTTCCACTATCCTGTTCCCCTAGCTGGCCTCTTCATCTGGCTTCAGTAGGAGAAGATGCACTTTGTCCAGCAGTAACCTGATTTGGGAGGGTTGGGGGGTTTGATGACCCAGGGTAATAGGCTCCCCCTTCTCAAAGGATAAGGGGAAAAGAAATGAGGAGAGGATCTGTGTGAATGTGTGAGTGAGTAGTAGGAGGAAAGGCGGAACTAATATTGGGACAAAAAGTGAGTTAATTAATTAATTAATTTTAGAAAATAATTTAAAAAGAATTTCCACCTGTCATGTGACTTTATTCAAGAGCCTCCTGGAATACCACAGTGTGACCTTCTCTTTTACAGCGGGATGCAACAAGAACACTTTAGTGGGCTCTTTTATGGAGTAGTTTATTTCACGAGCACACACCAAGTGCAGGGTAACCTTTTGGACACTGTTCACTTTTCCCAAGCTAAATAATTACCTGCCTTATAGGTCAGTGAACTATGGCCACCATCATCCATTATGAGTAAAGCTTTATTGGACACAGCCCCACTCATTTGCATACATGTGTATATATTTTGTCCGTGATCTATTGGGTGCTTTTGAAGTTAATAGCAAAGCTGAAGTGGAAACTGCAGGGTAGTTGTGAACAAGAACATTCAGCCCAAAATATTTACTTTGTGTGTTTTTGTGAAATGAGTTGGTCAATCTTTGCTCTGGCTCGGGTTAGCACACTTTATCTGGTAGCCTGGGAGTTCCCCACAAACTTGGGGGAAGGCATAGCCTTGCCCCTGAAAACTCTGTTTCAGTTATGAGTTGGAAGAGACAATGAGAACCTGGAGTTTGAAAAGCCTTTTCCAAGTAAGCAAGTTGTGTAAGTACAGTGGGCAAAGGCTGGTGCAGTCCTGAGTGTGAAGGGCATTCCGGGAGCCATGCCCTTGTGGGGATGTTAGGGAAAATGTTTGGAGTTGGTAACTATCACTAAGGCTCAGAAGGTTTGGACTGAGTGACACCTGTAGGCTTCATTCCAGGTAATAGAAAAAACGAGGTGGGGAGTGATAAGTTATTACTGTACCACCACTGAATGAGTCAATTTAAACCCGATGAGATTAGATTAAAGGCAGGTATATTGAGAAGCTGCTCTTGGGTGAACCAGTTCACTGGCCCCAAGGGCCAAGGCCAGGGAAGTCACCATGCAGAAAGGAAGGATAAGGAGGGAAAGGGAAAGGAGTGTGCATGCAGAGAGAGAAGAGGAGAAGGAAGAGGAGGAAGGGGAAGGGAAGGGGGAGGAGGAGAAGAAGAGACAGCGAAATGTCTGGATTCTGTAGGGAAGAGCCTCTGGAGGAAAGGCAGCTCAGTCCCTGGGCTGGAAAGTTCAGGGTTCAGGGCAGAGTATGTCAGGTAGGAACTGAGGGGTGCTGGAAGAACCTGGAGGCCAGGTCTGCTTTGGTATGGAAAATATGCACCTCAGTCCCCTTTATTCCGGAGTCAGAAATCAGCCTGTTGTTCAATATAAATGAATGAGGGTAGTGTAATCATCTAACTACTTCCTGCTGACATTGAGGTGCAGTTTTGAAATGTGGGCAAAAAAGCAGGAATGTCTGAAGTCTGGGATGAGCTGGTTGTTTCACTGCTGTCCAGGTTGGGGACCATCTTGGGGTAGGAATATGTAGCAGTTGAACTGGTATGTGAGGCTGGGCCAGAGCACCTGTGAGTAACTCTTTTGGAGTTTTCTTAGATTAAGATTCTGAGAGAACCCCTTGGATGTTTGAGGGGTAGAAGATAGAGTGTAGGGAGAAAAATATTTTTGTGGGAAACTCTTGGGCCCATGGTCTTGGTAGTTGGAGAAGGAGTTGGGGGTCCCAGGACCAAAGAAAGGAAAATAGATCCCACCCTCAAGAATGGGCAGGTGTGTTTGGGGGAACAAACGATTAATCAACAATATTTATCTTGAGTCCATTTGACTGTGGGAAGCAGATCTGACTGGATTCTCTGAAGTGTACAATCTTTTTAGGTTTACAAAAAAAGACAGATGCACCATAATTTCATGTACACACCTCAAAACACCTTCCTAGGCCTTCAAACAGTATCTTATAAGCTTTTATATTCTCAGACCTGACATAAACTTTTCCTATTTCATTATTTACCACAAGACAGAAATGGTTGATCACTGAATTTAAACCCCTCAGAGACCTGAGGAAGATGTATCTAAATGCCCTATGTGTCAATTAAAATGATAGACTCACCCATTACCACCCAGTCACTCCACTAGGTTCCTGTTATGTCACAGGCTTTGTTAGGGACACAGGTCCTACAGCAGGATCAATCTTTGACTGCCAGGCCGGGAAAATCGGAGGGGCCCTCCTGTGGAGGAGGAACGTGGGAGAGTGACATTGCTTTGACTTAAGCAACATGAGGCATGTCTGATGTCCCTATTAGTCCACAGTTAGGCAAGGCAATGGCTTTCTTTCTCATTGGCTACCATACCACAACCCAGGTTGAGTCTTTTCTTGTCATGTCTGTATCTTCTTGGAGACCTTGGGGTTGTCACTTCTAGGATTTGGGAGTCTCTGTCATTTAAAGCATCCTAAGTTTACGATTTTAAGTGTCATATTCAGTCAGGTTTGAGGCCAGTACCTACTAAGCATATCTGGGTTAGACAATCTGCCTGTTTCTAGTTATATGTTCTAAATTGTTCTAGTAAAAAATAGAACAGGAGGCTAAATAAAGTGTAAATAAGTAAGTGCTTCAGTTCTCAACACGACCTTAGTGTTGCAATCAATGCTGCAACTGGTACTGCTTTTGCTGATGCTGAGACCACACAGGAAAGGAATGGGGTGTGAGGAGGAGAGGGTGGGGCTAAGTGGTACCTGAAGCCTTATGCTCAGTGCAGTGAAGGGTGAGCAAGAGAGCACAGCTTCCACAAGACCGGATACAGGGAATTCAGACCAAGTTGAATAAATTTTTGTCTTAGGTCCCGTGGCACCCATCTTCCCAGCATTCTTCAGAGATCTCAACACTACTGAATTGGCATCCCAGTTCATAGTATGAGATGGAATAGTTTATGCGGGGTGATAACCTCAGATAAGATGTCTCTGTATCAGAGGTTCCCCTAAGACAAAGACCTGGTCTTTGTTCAGAAGGGGCTAACTGCCTCGGCCTCAACTCAGCAGAGAGAGCTGGGAGGGTCCTGGGCCCTTAATACTAAGTAGCTGGGGATGGGCATTCACGGAGTCTGAAGAAATGATGTATCCTGTGGAGAAGGATAGAGTGACAAAAATGGTCCCCATGTAGCCAGAAAAGATGGGGCCATCAACTTCTCCTGGATTTGGTACCATCTGATAGGTTATTTCTCTGCCACCAATAAATGAGTCAATTTAAACCAGATTAGATTATATTAAACGCAAATTTATTGGGAAGCTGCTCTTGAATGAGCGGCCTCAATTGGCCCCAGGGAAGTCACCTTGAGGAAAGCACGAGGGGCGGCAGCAGGGGGAGGTTGGAGGCAGAGAAAGAAAAAGGGGTGCGCACGTTCAGAGAAAAGAGAAGAAGAGAGAGACCAGTGTCTAAATTATAGAGGGAGGCGCCTCTGGGGGAAGGGCAACCCACCCTGTGGACTGGAAAGTCCAGGGTTCAGGAAAGAGTATGCAGGCCAGGTCTGCTTTAGTGTGTAAAATATGCACCCCAGTCCCTTGTCCTGGGGTCTGCAACCAAACAGATGAGGAAAATAAGAACAGAGACTATGGGGAAAACGGCTAACGAAAGGCTGGATGAGGGAAAAGGCTTCATTTATGTGGGATAAAATGGAGAGGTACTCTGAAGACTTACTGAAAGCTTTTAACTCCAAGTGAATAGCTGGGAAATTGCAAGTTTCAATAGAGCTAATCTGGCCTCATGGTATCTCCCAGCCTCCTTGATAAACTGTGCATCGTGTCTGTAATACATCCTGCTAAGGTCAGAGCACACAACCGAATCTGTATCGACTTCAGGAGTTAAACTTGTCACTTTCACCTCTTGGGCATTCCTTTTTCTGTTTAGTTTTGGGGTTTTTGTTTGTTTGTTTGTTTGTTTGTTTGTTTGTTTTTGTTTTTGTTTTGCTTTGTTTTCATTTTTGGTTTTAGGCAAGGTCTCAATACATTAGCATGTCTACCTTGAAATTATCATCCTCCTGCCTCAAGCTTCCAGGTGCTGGAATTATGAGTGAGTGAGGGCACTACTACATACCCCATGAGGGTTTGCTGTAACTCAGAACCAGGTCTCACTCCCACCGAGAGTTTCTGTCTTCCTGATTCTGGGACTAATCCTAGTATCAGCATGCCCAACAAGTCCCCAAGAGATGCACAGTGTTAAACTCAGGACTTCCAACTGGAACCAAGGAAGACAAACGGTTGTGGAAGAGAAGTCACTGGGTGTAACTGCAAATAAGCCCTTTTGTGTTAAAGCATGCACACCTCAGTGGATTTGAACCACAGCAAGCATATCACCATCTTTCGAGTTTGGATACATAGGGCTCACTGACACATGGGTTCCTAAATACTATTAAGCTAAACCTTAAAGATCGTTCCGTTTGACCTATTTTATAACTTAGATTGGGAGACTGACAGTATAGTTACATGGCTTACCCTCATCCAATAACTTGTAACCACAATAGTACTACTTTTGGAAGGAGCTCTCATAGTAAAAATGGGTAATAGTTAATATTGAAAGATACTTATACATTTACTTACAAATGCAATATACGAAGTAGCATCTTAGCAACAGTGACAAGAATAAAAGTTTTGTCAAAGGAATACTCAAATTTACCCAATGAGCCAAAAGGAAAGTTAATTTTGACTCTTGAATCATCAGTCCATAATTCATTATTACCATATTGCCTTGTGACATGAAAAGGCAAACCATCATGGGGCCAATCCTGACTCTTTTCTTTAGTCTCTGGTTCTACTGCTGAAGTTTAGAGAAGTTTGATACAAATTCCAGACCTTTTTGGGATTAGGGGTAAATGACAACGCAATCAGCAGCTACTATTGATTGAAAATGACACCTAAACGGACATGCTTTTAGCTATTTAGTAACTTAGAATACTTAGAGATAATTCAAGGATGGCTTCTTATCAGTTAGATATTTGCAGTCTGTAAATTTCTAACTCCTTTCAAAATAATAGGTTCCAACAGAGTAAAAACCACCTGGAAAACATTTGAGTGTCCTTAAGAGGTTGTTTATCTACTCCCACCCACAAAGGACAGACAATCAATAGTACATTATTTTTGCTTTTTATCATGTAGAGGGTGGCAGGATTCTGGTTTTCTTCTTTTTCCTTCTTTTCTTTTTCTTTCTGTCTGTTCCCTATGATCTTCATTTGTCTTTCAAATGTAGAGGAAAAGGGTAGATAAAAATGTGTTAATCTTTAATGAAGCAGAAAGTGATTTATATCGAGTCAATTTCCTTCTAGGCTTTACCTGAGGGCCCTCACTCAGTTTATTGGGTTCATCAACCAAATGGTTATTTATTCATATTTCTATCTGGATTAGAATATCTCAAACACCATTATATGGAATACATGTTGACTGATGAAAATTTTCTTTTTCTTTGTCTAATTATAGGAAAGAGAACGGTGAAAGTTCATGCCGTTCCAACCTCAAAGCTTCTTGAGTCCTGTTTGCCCTTTATTTGGCCCTAGTGAAATCCCTGTGCCTTGGTTAATCATTTTACCAAATCAGATTATTCTTCTCACATTTCAGAGTGATAAAATAAATGCCTCTGATTTTTGGTTTTGAAAACTCTGGATATTATGAAGTACTCTATTTCTTTATAAATTAAACACAGTTTTTCCTAGTATTTGAGATGTTCTTTCCAGGTTTACAGTTTCTCTCATAGGCATTAGCATGCACGCCAGGCCTGCGTAGTTGGTACTAACTGAAGAGTGTGGCAAACAAACCCACTTCTATTCAGGGCTGCCTTCCTTCAGTCCAGGATGGGCTCCACAAGTCCTGTAATCCCCTTGAAAATCACCTTAAAGTTGAACCCTTCTAATGGGATTTATGGCCTTTGGGAACCCATATTGATACCTTTCTCATTGCATCCCAGACATGGTAACTGCTGAAACACTTATTTGGCACATCAGCACCTCTTTCTGGCATTGTGAATCACAAATTTGTGTCCATGGCAAAGTCTTTGAGGATAAATTACAGGGCATAAGTACAGGATATAAAACAGGACATGCTTTCCTGTGTCTATCATGCAGCTTAAACATTATGAAGCTTCCGTATAACGAAGTTGAGCTGAATGGAATGAGAGCAATCACAGGGATGTTGATTGTAATGGTCCTTACTAGAAAACGTTTATTGGAAATTATCTCCATGGGAAAAATTGTTCAACTAAAGTCAACTAAAAATTCAAGGAGTAAAAACCTTAAGATGACTATGATAGGAGAAATTCAGAGGATCTTGACTTCAAGACTAAATAGAGATAAACAGTGAATTACAGGCCATCCAAGGCTTTCCAGTGTCACCCAGTCTCAAAAACTGAAACAAAATAGAAATTCATGCTACTAAGGTCAGAAGGTCAGTGGCTAAAATAGTTAACACCGTGTCACTGCACTGAATTGGAAGCGCTCGGTGTTTTGTTTTGCTTCTTACAAGAGCGTTCCAGAGTTGAATATAGCCTTGCAGTAAATAGTATGCATATTGTTCAGGCTCTAAAAATCCTTGCTAATTAATTAACTCATTAATCACTAGCTAAACTGGCAAGCTGAAATAGAAGCTTAAAAAACAGGAAATCAAATGACTGTGGTGGGAGCAATGTGAACGCAACATGCACATCTGTGCTGTAGACAGGTGAGAAAGGAGTATGCCCCGTGTAGTTACACAATGGAACTGGATTTTCATTGTTCGTTTGTTGTCTGGCTTCTGGTGCAGTGTCTACACAACTATGATATTATCATGTCTTTAATTTCACCTCCTTTGCCAGCCGGCTTACCACACTAGCTTTCTCCACATTAGATTCTGAGGTTTCTTAAAGCCTAATATAGTGCCCTTCGTCCTGAAGAAATGTGTAGGAGATAGATGGGATGACAGAGGGACAGAAGGGGTGATACAAAACAGCTATTCTCCTTTTTAATCAAATGAAGCAAAACCTAAAATTAGAAAGAAAATGCTAGATTTGGACACTAAGTAGCTATTATCATTTAAACTCTAGGGTTATTCTATCTATATTTATGTTAAACCTTAAAAAAACATCAATGCCCCTTGCCCTCTTGACTTTTATTTTGAAGGGCAACTGTATTCTAGGAGTCTCTTCAAATCTCTGTCTCCCCTGGCATGGGAACCCACAGAGAGATGCTGTGCATACAGAGAAAGACTGTGGGCAGCCTCATGCTAACCCACACCAGCAAGCTACTCCCCCTCAGAGCAATCTTAAAATCAATCCAGTGTTTCCTGGACAGGCTGACGTCACCCTCTCCTGCCAGAGAAAAGGACCAAGACACTCACTTTGTGCTCATTAAAATTCTGTGTGCTACACTATGCAGGAGCTGGTGCCTATTTTCAGGGCAGCCATAAAACAAAGCAATAAGTGTCCTTGTCTCTGGGGCGAAGGTGGGGAGAAAGAGGAGTCCTGAGGGAGGAGGGCCATGGAGAGAAAGCAGGAGGAAAGCATTCATTGGATCATGCTTACCAAATTCAAGAAATAAAATGAGTGTCAGTCATATAACACGGTAAAATGTCTGAGACAGAAACAAATTGTAAAGTACTCCAAGAATTTTAAGCTGAGATAGGCCAGGCAGAAAGATACTAACAGACAATTTAATCGGAGATCTGGGAAAATGACTTTTCTACCTAGGAAATTGAAAACATTATTCCTGGCTCTTTCATTATTTTCATTAAGTCGTGTTTCTTCTCACGACCCATTTAAAAGAGAAAATATCTGCCACCCATCTTGTTACTCTTTGCATAAACATGGGAACTAGCTCCTCCAGATCTCTGTTCTCCGTGTCTGTGTACAGAGCAGTGCAAGCACACACTTTACAAATAGGCAGAAATGACTGAAACCCAGGTAGGTGCGTGCCCTATTGAATTCTGGTAATTGCCCACTGAAGTAGAGACTGTTACAGTCCTAATTGGGGACAAGGAAACTTGCTCTATGGCACAGAGCTGAGATTCGGCAGGACCCAGATTTTGAACTCTATTTGCCTCTATGCAAATCAAGATGTGCTTATACATTGGTTATCAGGACCTCCAAGCTCCAGTTGCCATGATAACAGGATACTGAGAATTAGCTTCAACTCATTCTGTCTCTGGTTCTGATGGTGAGAGGCAAGGTAGCTCTACAACACGTTAGTTTGCTGCTTCTTTCCCTCCACTTCAGCATCTTTTTACAATTATATCATTCACCCAGGGGTACAGAGACCGTGGGGTTCATCCTGAGACAGAGGAGCTTTGCGATGGGAGGTTTCACCTAGGGATGAGGCAAGATCTCCTAAGTCTTCAAGACACACATGCTGAGCTTTCTACTAAAGACAACTAATAAAGAATTCTGAAGAAAACAACCACTCTGGTTTGGAACATTCTTCTGGGATTTTGCTTTTCATTTACTTATTTTTATGTTGGAAGAGTATTCATGCCATACTTCATAAGTCAAAGGACACCTTGGCATAGCCTCTTACTTCGTGGGGTTGAGAAACATGTACAACTTCACACACTGAGCTGTATCATTAACCCTGTTTTGTTCTTCGAGAGACAGGCATGTACAATCAAGGCTGATCTAGAACTTGCTGTGCTGTTGGAGATGATCCTCAACTTCTGATCCTACCTCCAAAAGGCAGGGATTACAGGTAAGTGTCACTGCGCCTGGTTTATTTCATGCAATGCAGGGGATCAAATCCTTGCTAGGCAAGCACTTTATCAACTTGGCTTCACTCCCAGCTCTTCCTGGCTTTGAACGTGGTATATCAAAGAGGGTTTTGCTGTTGTGTTGTTGTTGTTGTTTTTCTCCCTGGATGACAAACAGACCTAAATTCAAATTCTCTTATAATATTCTGGTGGCAGACCAGTGCTTTGTATTCTGCACACACAAGAACACACACACATGCGCACACATGAGGGGAGGCACCAGTGTGTATACAGTAAATGCAAGGCTCACATTCTAAGCTTTCTTAGGACAAACTGCCCATTGCAAGGCCCACTTGTCTGTCAGGATAAACCCAAGGGTCTCTCCACCCCTGGGAGAATAACAAAGATAAAAAGGTGTTGGCAGGAATGTTTTAGAAGCAGACTCCGGAATGATGCTCAGACAAAAACCTCTTTAGGATAGGAACCCATGTTCACAGGTAAGAAATTGTCTATAAACAGTTATCCTCCCTTATGGGCGCAGGAGAAAGGAAAGCAGGCAGAGTTCTTCCAGGAAGGGCTGGTGCTGTGCTGTGCCTGCTTAATGGAGAAAGAAGGCAGCTTCCTCTATGCCGATACCCTCTCTTTCAGAAACAGTCAATTTCCAATTTGAACTAGGGCCTGGCCAGAGAAGCCAGGAAGATTGGATGATTTCACTGTATTTGTGTGTAGAAGCGAGGCACAGTAGATGGGAAGAGGACACCCCACGTCCTTTAGTCCCTGTACCCTGACCCATGAAATGACATAAGTGTGGAGAAGAGTCAGGAAGTAGTCTCTGAGAACATATGGAACACAGGGGTCTCTAAACCACCAATCTCTTAGACTAGCTGAGATCAAATCTGGGTTCTGCCACTTACTTGTTTACAATTAGGATTGTAACAGTCTCTACTTCAGTGGACAATTAGCAGAATAAAACAGGGCACATGCCCTCCAGGGTTTCAGCAATTTTTGCCTGAACTGGACTTTGAAGAAAAGGAGAGGGGTATTCGCTCTGGCTACTGCTCGCACCCCTTGGCCTAGACTGACCTTAACCCAGTAGCAGCAATGCTTCCTTCACACCTGAGTTCTCTGGGCCCAGCAACAGAATTCTCTGGCCAGGCTGAAATACACAGGAGTCCTAATTACCCAAGCACAACCTAACTAAGATAATGTATAGAAGACATCGGCTCTGGGGACACACACAGATGCTAGGATCTGGTAGATTAGGTTCTCTGAAGGAGACACCATAGCACCATGAAGCTCAGTGTATTTATTACAAACAGTTGAACAGAAAGCCTGAGTTATTGTATGTAGCTGAACAAGGAGGGGGTTATTACAGACAGACAAACAGTGGTATACAGCTGCATCAAGAGAACAAATTTCTCTGATATCCAGGACATCAGTCTCTGTAGGGATGTAATCTTCAGCCTATAAATATCCAGTGGTGAAAGCTGTGGACATTTGTTGCACAAACTCTCAGCATCTTCACACAAACTAGAGAATGGCTTTGCCATCCCTCTGAGCCTTACCTTTTGGGTTTCCATTTTCCCCACAGTTCTGAGGCTTTGGGGTCCTTTACATGGTTGAACCCATGTCAATATTACATTCCTCTGTTCCCCAAATTTTGTTCTTGTTTGGGGGTGGTTGTTGTCATTGTTAATATATTCTGTTTTGTTTTAAGACAGGTTCTTGTATAGCCCAGGGTAGCCTCAAATGTCCTACGTACTTGAAAGTATTTGAACTGATGACTGTTCTGCCTCAGTCTCCCAAGTGCTGAGGATACAAGTGTGCACACTCCGATTATCTCATTCTGAGGGTAGAGCCAGGGCTTTGTGCATTATCCGTGAGCATTCTACCAACTGAGCTACAGCAATAGCCCTTATTTTGTTTCCTTCTTGCTTGTACATAATATGTCCAATCTACTCACTTGGGGGCATGTCATATATGGGATCTGATGGCCAGACACCACTTTTGCAGCAGAGGACAGAACATCCAGACTTGTCTAGATGTACAATCAAGATAACATACAAATGCATTCATACTAACTGAAAGATTCAACTGGGACACACAGTTTTTGCATACAGAGATAATATCTTCATGAGTGTGCATGTCTAAATTTGGGGTGCCTGTTTATGCACTTGTAATTTAAAGAGTCCTGGGTTCTATGCACTGAGTGCTTTTCCCTGACTACCCTAAGAATCCAAACCTACTGAGTCAAAATCTAAAAAGAAAAAAAATTTTAAAAAAAGGACTTCACAGGCCTCTGAGGCATAGTGCATACCTTGAGGAAACAACTTCAAAGTGGACTGACTAGCCTTAGGGATCATGAGGGGCCATAACATGACATATTTATCTAGTCTGAAGATTTAGTTTTTCCCTGGTTCACCCATTTGCTGGAGAGATACAAGAAGAATAGGAGCTTACTTTAAATGGGCAGTCAGCATTAGCATTCACGAGAGCTGCCTTCTTGTCCTTACCTTGATCTGAATAGCCAAGTAAAACTTACACTGGCCTTTTGGTTTCCATGGCAACTACCATAGCATCCTCAAACATAGGTAGAATTGCCAGGCAAAGTCATCATTTTATCTCCATTCATTCTCTAGAAAAAGACAACTGTCTGCGTACCTAAATGCCTTGGGCACTCTTCCTACGTGTAGTCTTCAGTATGAAATCAGAGCTGAAATTCATGAACCCTGAGTACCCCCAGAACTCGACTTTAGAGGCCTGAATGGACTCTGCAGTAAACCCAACCACTTCTAGAGCCTCAGTTTCAACATCAGCAAAATGGAAATGCTGACTACTACTTACTGACAGAATTGGCAGTGGCACGTGAACAACGAATAAGGATCAAAGCCCTGGAAAGGAAATCATTCAGCACCCCACATTCCCACCCAATCCCTGTCCCATGATCTGCTCACACCTCATCACCATCCCCCCCTCACCCCAGTCTCTAACTGCTCATCCTAGTGACAATCCTAGGTGATCCCACATTCTGTTAATTGAAAACCAACTATAAGTTTTTGTATAGTCTGTATTTTAATCTTTCCTAAATTACACACACACACACACACACACACACACACACACACACACACACACACAAAACATATGACCTGAAGCAGACATGGCCTGGAGCCATTTCTTCCCCAACATTTGAATTATCCTGTAAATTTTTCAAAACTCAAATTCTTCATTTTATTTTTAATAATCAATAAAACCGTTTTTTATAAAGATTGAAGAAACTATATTATAAATATACCTTTTAGCTTATTAATACAAAATGAAGCTTATCTTGACTTAGAGGCTCTTTACAACCTTCTGAGCCATAGAATATGCACTCTCAACTAGCTATGTCATTTACAAATTGGAGACAATGTGCAATTTAAATCGAGCCAATGAGGGCAGCAGGAAAAATCCTAGAAAAAATGCGGTACAGAGCAGGATCTCAGAAGCAAGTGTGTGATACAGAGCAGGATATGAAAAGAGGTGAATTTGTTTTCAAACCTTTCACACCTCAGTTCTGAGGTCGGTCCAGGCTTCACATGCTGTGACTCATCAGAGACTGCCTTGAGCAGCTCCATCCCCCAGGTTCAGCTTTTCTCACCTCCTCTTAGACATCCATTCTTTGCTTTGCGAAATGCTGTGTTCAGATTATAGGTGTACCAGCCAGCTCTGCAGGGAGGTGTAGAAAAACCTGCTAATGATGACTTCTATTTGCAGTTGGAAGGTAACTGCTTCTCTGACACTCAGTGAGAAACCAGATACTATATCAGCTTCATTATCTCCAATTCTGTATCCTTTGAAAACAGCACCAACACGGACACAGAAACAGACACAGACACAGACAATAACAGACAGACAGACAGATACACACACACACACACACACACACACACACACACACACACACACACACACATCTGGTACATTCCATTTTTCCATTTATCAGTTCACTTTAACTTAGAAATAAAAGTCAAGCTGAAGTGGAGGCTTACACATGTAATTCAAACACTTAGGAGACTGAGCCCAAGGGATTGCCACAAGTTTAATGCCAGCCTGGGGCACTTAGTGAGTTCCAGGATTATAGTGAGATCCTATCTCAGGAAAACCAAATGAATGAGAGGAAAGCAGCACTGCGCTAAAGTGTTGAGGGTGGGGTATTGATAAGTAATGATCTAATACTTAGAGTAACTGCCTTTGAAATGAAGACAAGAATGAGTTCTATCTCTGAGTAAAAACTTAATCTACCTCTGAGCTGCTTCTTTAGACCTTGAAAGGACCACAAGTTCAAGTCCTCAGCACAAAAGAGATTTATTTGTCCCAGAGGAACAAAGGGCAAGGAATACGATTCAAAGACAGGAGCTAGGGAGTGAGGAAGGGGAAGGGAACAAGGGAGAGAGAAAAGGGTATTTGTCCTAGAGGGGGAGGGAGCAACAAAAGCCTGCCTCAAGATAGAGAGGAGATAGACATGGAATATAGTAAAATGGCGGTTTATAAAGGCATGGGGGAAGCCCTGTGTTAGGATAAAGTATTTTGATTGGACAGATTAATTACATAGGCAGTAGGGGGGCTTTTGATTGTTGTACACCAATACTTTGATAGCTGGAACTTGATAGGCATAGGAGGAGGAAGTGGCCAAGTAAGGGACTAATGCTTGGTGACTAGCTATAGGAATGTGATTTAATGGTTTTAAGCAAGAAAGACAGAATGGGGGAAGGGCAAGGTCTGCCAGAGCATGTTAACCATGCCCTGCCTGCTAGAGCCCATTAGACTGAGAGTATGATACATGGTTCCTGTTCTCCAAAGAGTTCACAATCAAATTGAGAAGGAAAATTAGATTAGAATGTTTTTTAGTTACTAATGGAACAAAGTGAGACCATACAAGGACAAATTATCAAAACATACTTAGATAGACATTGGCTGATGGTAGAACAAGCCAGTGTGACACATGACAACAGGAGAAGGCGTTGCAGCACACTGGGCCCTCTGTGGCTCTGACTAGGCAGGAATAGTAGATATCAGACTGCTCAGTAGGGAGAAACTAGTGTTCCCAGAGAGGCCATCAGAGAGAGTACTAGGGATGCTCACAAAGTACTAGCCACAGATGCTCACAAAGGCTTTTTGAAAGGCTTGTTCAGAGTCATGGTGGCTGGAACTGAAACCTCATGCAGATAAACAGAAGATGGGCATAAGAAGAAAGTCGTTCTGAGACAGTCATAGGAGCCTGGTCACCTGGCCACTCACATTGCCTTCTCCTAGCCACTAAGTAGCATTTACTAAGCCCAAGTGCAAGGCACTGCTGAGGGTTAGGAAAGGCTGGGAGCACGAGAAACACATTTTTCTTCAGGATCTAGAGAGGAAAACAGGAAACTGTAACAGTGCAGATACACTAAACAAACCCAAGGAGAGAGGGAAGGTGAACTGACAGAGTACCTACTCCATCCGGGGAGGAAGCCACCATTTTGCCTACTCAGCACGTTTTCCTTTGTCATATAAGTATAAAGGAGCCTTCCTTTTATTTCCTGGTCTTTCTGGCCTCACACACTTTAGTTCAAGAGAAACAGCAGTGAATGACTTTCCTGGGATCCTGGGGCCTTTCTTCTCTAGCTTGCTCTCCTGGCCATGAGAGGAATAGTAAGGACAAATTCTAGCAGCTCAGAAATTCTGTAGTCTCAATTTCTTTCTGAAATCTGTGACAGCCCTGCATAACTTGTTACTTTGGTTTAATATCTAGATAGCAATATTAGAAGTACCTGGCTAAAGACCACACCTTTGATAAAACTTCAAATTGGACACCTGTCACTTAAGACTTGGTCTTTTTGCTTTGTGCTACCACTGACATCTTAGATTGTCACACGGAGCAATGGCTTTATCACGGCATCCTCACACATGTGTGCACATTTTGCCCACAGTTATTTCTCTCCCCCATTGCACACTGAGATGGCAACTCCCCATTTCCTCCCTCCAGCTGCTTCCAGTTCTCCTCCCAGTTAATCTCCCTTGCTGATTTCCTACTACAAATATTCCATTACTCTCTGTTTCCCCACATCCCCTAAGGTCTCCTCCTCTCTGAAATTACCTTTTCTAGCTTTATGACCTTTAATCACTCATACATGAATGCCCACACACAAACGCACATGTATAATTTTTTAATATAGGTTTGTGTATGACAGAAAATATGTATCTATCTATCTTTCTGAGACTGGTTTATTTTATAATGATATTTCACCCATTTTCCTCTAGATGTCGTGACATAAGACTGAATAAAATTCCATTATATCCATGTATCATACTTTCTTTCTCCATCCATCGGTTGATAGACATGTAGGTTAGTTTCATATCTTGCTATTATGAAGAAATCAGCAATAAACAATTATTAACAGGCAAGTATGTTATGTTAACTTAAACCCCTTCAGAATTTTTTCACATGTATGTATAGAGCATGCATACATATGTTCATGTGGTTGGGAATGCTTCCATGATTGTGCATGTCCTTGTGTACAGAGATCAATGTTCAATGTCTTCCTCAATTCACCTTATTACTTGATAAAAAGTTTGTTGTGGAACCTGGTTTCCATGCCCCAGAGATCTTCCTGTCTATGCCTCCCCTGCTCTAGACTACAGGTGTGGACTTCTATGCCCAGCTTTTTACGCAGTTTCGTAGGCTTCAAACTCAGTATATGCTTGTGTGGTGTTATTGGCCGAGCCACCTCTGCAGCCCTTCAGTTTTGTGCACCCTCCATACTGATTTTCATGGAGGCTGCTCAGGTTCCTATTAGCAGCGAGTAAGGGTTCCTCTTCCACTACGTACTCACCAATGTGGGCTGTCCTTTGTTTACCTTATGGTCGAAATTCAGTCTTATTTGTCCTCTATGTGATTAAATCTGCCTTCCGTCGTAATTGTCTGTCTTCCTTCCCTCACACTTCCAACATATAGAGCAAAATTAGTGTTTCGTTCAGCTTCGTGTTGCTCACAGAGGCTAGGACTGTAATGTGCAATAGGCAGAAGAACAGGTGAGTGACACTAACTAGAGTAACAAGCAGTTGCCCATATGATTGATCTTAAGGGGTAAGGTGCATTATCTAGACTGTATCTAAGAGCCCAACTTCTTCTTATCCTTAATCTTTATATTGGTTCATAATTTGAGGGTACAATCTATCAGTGTGGGCAGGAATGTGAGTCAAGTGATCACATTGTCTCTGTAGTCAAGAAGCAGAGAAATATTCAACTTCCATTCTCCATTTTCTTCATCCCAAGATCCCAGTGTAGAGAATAGTACCACCCCCACACAGGGTGAGTCTTTTCTCCTCATTTAAACCTTTCTGTCATTCTGAAACATCTTCCATGCTTATTCTAGATCTAGTCAAGTTGATTTTAAAAATTTTACCTCATAACATTCAACATTCATCAGAAAAGAAAAAAAATTACTTCTTGACCTTTTGACCTAAATCAAGTGTAGCAATAGGAGTGCAACCCAACCTTAAAGTTCACATGGAAAGACCAAAGCAGTCCTGAACAAAAGAATCAATACTGTAGGCATCACAACATTTGACTTCAAAGAATGTTATCAAGCCAAGTGAAAAAAAAAAAAAAAACTGAGCATAGGACTGCCATAAAAAAGACACATGGAGCAGTGGAACAAAGTAGGAGGCCTAGAAATAAACTCATGTAGCTAAAGTGATCTGATTCTCAAGAAAAGGAGGCAATCTCTTTAAGAAGTGTTGCTGTGAAACTGAATATCCTCATATAGAAGAGTCAAGCACATTTGACCTAGCTCAATCCCTAGAAATCATACATAGAAAGAGCTGACTCCACAAAATGGTCCTCTGACTCCATACACACACTCACTCTTACAATGCACACACAAACACACACACACGTAATAAAAATAGAACAACTTTATGATTCACTTAATTACTCCTGGATATTTACCCAAAAGCATCCAAGATACATAGACACTGCATTTATTGCAGGATTATTTACAATAGCCAAATTATGGAATTAGTCTAGAGTCTATCAACAGATGAATAAATGAAGAAATTATGCATATACGTACAGTGGAGTATTAGCCAATTATAAAGGAGAATAGTTATGCCATTTGCGTCAGAATAGATGGATCGTTATTTTAAACAAAATCCATCAGATTCAGAAAGACAGATGCCATAAATTTTCTCTAATATTTGAAATGTGGGGTTAAAAAGAGAAATTTTTAAATAAGCATGAAGGTAAAAAGGTAATAGGGAGCCTATTAAAATGTAGAAGAGGAAGCAGGACAGAAGGGATAAAAGAGGATTATTGGGGTTGAATACAATCAAAGCATTTGATATAGTGTGAAAGTATCACAAAAGAAGCCACAAAATTTTACAGCTGATATAATATTCCAGGGGAGATATACTGTACATCCAGATGTGGAGAAAATTCACTGTGAATTAGTAGTTGCTCTAAATAGCATTTTCCTTTTCTCTCTTCCTTATTCTTTTGCTTTCTTTATTGTTTTTGGGACAGGGTCCCATCTATCCCAAGCTAGCTTCGAATCGTTATGTAGCTGAGGATGACTTTAAGTTCCTGATCTTCCACGCTTCTCTCTTCTGAGTACTGGGATCATGTGTGTATGCTAGTATTCATGTTTTTAATCACATAAGAGTGACCAGGTTGTAAATACAAAGTTCCCAGGAACTCATTTAGCTGACTGCTACAATGAAATGCAGAGATTCTTTAAATATATATATATATGTATTTTTTTCTTACAAATTACTAAGCTTTAGACCTAAACAGCATAAACCAAAGCTCATGTGGCCAGTGGCGTTCCTCATTCAATTTCTCTCTGTGGAAAGTAGCCTGGAAGCTATTGGAAGTAGTCTGTGGAAGGATCTCCTTCAACAGCCAGTTGCAAGACACACAAAATGGATGTCTCTTGTACTACTATCCCTTCTTGACAGCAATGAAGAAAAATGTATTACTCCTGGCCCGACCAAAAAAAAAAAAAAAAAAAAAAAGCAAACTATCAGTGTCCCTCTGAGATGTTACCAATGTTTTTAAATTAATTTCTATTGCTCCTAAAAATCCACTAAGCCCAAGTCTTGTAGCATAAATGTTGAGCTCTTGGTCTATTATGATGCGAACAGTCTGTGCCTCTTAGACTCACCATGCCTTTCTCCTGTGAAGGACTGCAATGATCTGATGTCATTAGCCCAAAGGAATCTTCCCACCATTAGGGTGGATGTCAGGTAAGCTGGTCACAGAAATGTGTAAATAAATAATACCAGCCCCTACTGCTCAGTCTTTCCCAGAAGGACTCCTGCCTGGGATTTCCTTCTGCAACTCAGGTAAGAGGTTGACCAGAGCTGCCGGACTCATTCTGCTTGAACTCACAGAGAGGATTAGTAGTAGGTTCAGGTGAGGTGTAGGCTTGTTTACTGAGACCTCCTAAAGACAGGCCCCTTGCTCAGCACCTCTAATGAAGGCTATTTGCAGGGTAGTCAGGTGGTTTGGAGGGAGATCAGAGTAGCCTTTAGCCTGAACTTCTGCTGCCCTTTAGGTCACCCAGGGGAGACAGCCTCTCCTTCTGTGGGATCAGAAACAGCAGCTCTCAAACCCCTTTGTAGCCACTCTGCTCCTTAAATTAACTTGAAAAGCCTTTCCTGGCCAAACCTCAGCGCAGGGCCAGGCAACAGAATAAGTCTTTTTTTAATTGAGATCTTTGCTGAAGGATGCTTGTGCCTTTTCCCCTTAGACCAAGATGAGAATTTTCTTTCCAGTTATCTCTGAGGTTCTTATGAATGCATGGTTGAAAGCACATAACTGATTTCCAGTGTCCTTCACATGCTCCTTCAAAAACTACTCACTGTCACAGGTGAAAGAGAAAGGCTAAATCTCTCAAGACTGCAACTGCAAGAAGAGTGGCGGAGCAACCTTGGCAGTCACTCAACACAGAGAGCAAGTCACCCAGCCACCATGGCCATCAGAGGGACTGTCTCAAGGTATTTCCCAAAAGCACTACAAAATTCCCGATTTGCTAAGTAGTACCAAGTACCAAGTAAGATCTGTTGGGTGTGGATGTCACGTATTTCCCTCTGTTACTGTCACTACTGCTGCCTTTCTCCCACTACAGAAATAATATAGAATGTAAGTGAATTCATAGTTATGCATGTATATATAAATATGTATATATGCATATACAAATATTCAAACATATGTAAATTCACTATTCCTAAAACTATTCCCAAAGGAAACTACCTCTTAAAATGGTATTTCCCCAAAAAAAAAAAAAAAAAAAAAAAAAAGACTGGGTTACGATCTTCATAGCAAATTATAGTATTCAAAATATTCAGAAAGTAGTGCTCTCAGAATCTTTCTCTCTCTTGAATGGAGCAGCAACAATGGAAAGCAAACAGAAAGTGGTTAGCACTGCATGCAGGCCTGATGGCACAGACTTAAGAGGAAGAGGCAGGAAGGTCAGGAGTTCAAGACCAGTCTCAGCTACATGAAGCTAATGTGGGCTACAAGAGGCCCTGTTTTACAGACAATAACAACAGCACAAAGACTTTGACATCAGTGGAGAAATGTTTAAACTAAGTTGATATGCTTTATAGAGGAAGAAAAAAAGTTACCATGAAGCCTTCCACTCAAAACCAAAACAAAACAAAAGCCTTGAGGAAGCTGATTTAATCTGCTTACTTATAACCCACAACACCAATAAAATAGTATTAGCCAAAAAGAACATGCAATTAGACATCATACAATGCCCTATCTGCACGAAACTGACTTGGGGAAACCAGGCCAGAGGTGAGCAATGTCAGAGGGGAAATTCTAAGAGAAACTCAGCAGGTAGGCAAAGTCTTTCTAAGCTCAGATGTATAGGCATCTCTTCCTGTGACTTGTATTTTACAGATAACACAGTCAAAAAATGATGTTGAGCATGAAAAAAGTGTTGGATCATGCAATGGTTGTCAAGGTGACTATACTTGGAATGAACTACTATCCAGAATGGGAAGGCTCACCTGTGATCCAGATCTTGAGGCTAGGATACAAGTTTCTGACCTATATCTTGGCATAGAGATCTTGAGGCATAGTGGCTATGAATCCCACAGACTAAGGCAAGGAGATCTCTGAGTTCATCTGGGACAAAGCAAGTCCTAGATCCAGGCGTGGTAGTACACACCTCCAATCTGGGCCACAGCTTCTACTGGAGACCTACATAAAGACATTGGAAGAAGGAAGATTCACTCTTCTTTGACTGTTTCCCTTGTGGGACTGAGAAACTACTAGATCCTTGGACTTTTATTCACAGATGACCATTGTTGGTGAGTTGGACTATAGACTGAAAATAATGTAACAAATCCCCTTACTATATAGAGACTACCTATAAGTTCTGTGACTCTCGAGAATCCTAATACAGGTCATGTCTGATAGAGTGCTTATGACAATGGAGGAAGAACAATGCTTGCTGTGGATCTCCCTTTTACAGTGGTCTTAGAAAGTTTGATGCAGAGAATATACCTGAAAGTCTAAACACTGAGTACTGAAAAGATGCAGTACTTATGCAATCATAAGAACCTACAGTCGAACTCCAGTACCCATGTAAAAAGACAGGTGCAGTTGCATGTATCTGTCTTCTCACATACAGGAAGCAGAGACAGGTAGATGCCTGTCACTGACCAGCCCATCTCACTTTAATCTGCAAACTCCAGGCCAGTGTCTCATAATACAGGATGGATAGTTTCTGAGAAACAATACCCAAGATTGACTTCATACACATACACACATACACACACACACACACACACACACACACACACACACACACACACACACACACAGAGGGATGGGGGGGGAGAGAGAGAGAGAGAGAGAGACTGACAGAGCTACTCTCTGCCTTTCTTAACTCCTCTGCTACCATAGATATAAAAGTCTCCTTAAGTGTAGAGGACATTTTAACGTAAACAATAATTGGGTGAGCATGTTATCAAATTCACTAATTAAGGGTGGAAAGTAGAATTTCTGAAAAGCAAGTGAATAGTTGAGTCATTTAGACATTAGGCAACACCTCTCTCTCAGTAAGATAGTGGCAAGACATTATCTATCCAAATAGCATCCTTCAGCCACCACACAAATTCGCTTTTGCTGAGGGTCTCTCTGAATACTTTTTTTGTTCATTCATCAAATTCTTATAGGTGCTATATCAACTGCATTTGGTACATATAAGTATATGCAATAGCATGCCTGTTGAACATTAGTTTTCTCTTTCAAACATGTAGATTTAGGAATTGAGATTAGATCATCAAGCTTGGTGATGAGTGTCCTTACCATTTCAGCAATTTTGACAATCAAAAAACAAAAACCTTAAATAAAAGAAACAAAAAACCCAACTAATTTTTTTTTGTTTGATTGGTTTGTTGGATGGTTGAAATTTATAGAAAATTCATTCCAGCGTCCAGATTAGCCTGAAACTTACAATATAGCACAGGCTAGCTTTAACCTCTGAAATACTGGAATTATAGGCGTATTCCAAAGCCCCTGACTATTGATAAACTCTATTTATTATAAAGCAATAATTGTGCCTTACCATTCCAGCCTCAGAAAATCTCCACATTGACTGGAATCCATCATGACCACCTGAACTGTGAAGAAAATGATCCACGAGCAGTGACTACAATGGTTTGTGTGTGTGCATGTGTGTATGTGTGTGTGTGTGTGTGTGTATGTGTACACGCACGTGCATGTGTGTACAAGTATGGGTGAATGTACACAGTAGATAGCTGGGTCCACAGATAGATCCAGAGACGTGTGACTCCATTGAAAATAACATTGATACTCTCCATAATGAAATTAAATATGAGGTTTGGAGAGACAGGTTAGTAGGTAAGAATACTTGTTACATGAGGGGCTACGTTTGGGTCCTTAGCACTCATATAAAACAAGCTGAGCTTACCCAGACCTGCCCACATTCCCAATACTGTGGAGAGCAGACACAAGAATTTCTTCAGCGACTGCTATTTGGGCAAGGATCAGTTGGTGGACCTACCTCAAAAGCATATGGCAGAGACTGATGGAGCAGGCCACTGGACATTTTCTTCTGGCCTCCGTATATATGTGTATAGTCATGTATACCTTCATACACATGTGCACACAATCACACATACATACTACAGGGAGGAAGGAAAGGAGGGCGGCATGGAGGCTGAGAGGGAGAAATGCAATAATTTGGAGTTCTAGTGTCTACCTTAGGTAAATCCAGCCTGCTTCTTATTGGCTGTGCAGTTTTGAAGGAGTTTGTTCTCTTCTTTGACATACAGGGAACAGCAGTTACCTGTCTAGGGAATGATCAATCCTTTCAGGGAGAGAGATCAGAGATATTACTCACATTTATTTTGATTATTGGTTTATTAACGTCAAGATATTCCGGGTTCAACCTAAAAGAAGCACTAAGATGTACTGAAGAAGTAAACAAGGCAGGGGTTCAACACTTAAAACACACAGAGATGCATTCGAACACCTACCACCAGGGCGAGGCAGGGGAGAAATCTCCAGCTCTGTTGAAACCTCTTCTGAATGCCCAGATATTTTTAGATAATTTTCAGAATGCAAAGCTGACACATGCCAAGAGGCATAGAACAAACACCCAGGAATATTTTGCTTTGATTTTATACGGTTTATTTTTAAAGACTTATCTTGCTGTGTGGATTTCATTGTGAATGAAAGGAATCTGCTATCTTGCTTCCATGGAAACCAGTTTCTTTGTGATTGGTTAAGCCTTATCCAGGCACTTCAATTGCTCAAAAAGGACAAGGGCTGTTAATATTTAACAGATGCAGTAAAACCCACCAACTCTGTGGCATTTGTTATGCAACTCACATTAACAGAGTGAAAGGGATTCAGATCAGCTTAACATCTTCTCACCCCTGAAGTACTCTCTGGATTTTTTTTTTTCCTTGTTAGAACCCTACATAAAGGAAAACAGAAGTGGGAGTGGAGGAGGGAAGGCTCAACCAGGAGGAAGGAGCAACCCTGAAGGCTCAGTGTGCTAAATAAAGCCTTATCTTACTTGAAATGGACATGACACCCACTCCACTTGTTTATAAGACAGAACGGCTTTGAAAAGAGAAAGATTCATCCAAAAGAAATGTTTCTACCATTCAACATTTAGAAGAGATTAAGAAACTATCTTTCATCTCCCAGACAAATTTATGCAATCATGAGCACTCAGGGTGATTAACCAGGCTAGATGAAGCAAACACAAGAATTAAATGACAAAAGGAGACAAAGTGTTCCCAGGGTCAGTGGAATATCAGAGAGAGTTTTGTTGTTTTGGTTTGGGGCGTTTTGTTTGGTATATATTTATATTTGAAACTCCCATGGTGCCCTGAATTAGGAAAAGTGTTCTTGGGAATGGAAAGATGACTCAGTGGTTAAGAATACTGACTGTTCAAGTCCTAGCACTTATGCGGCCAGCTCATAACCACCTATAATTCCAGTTCTAAGAGATTCAATGCTCTTTTCTGACCTCTGTGAGCATATAGGTGGTAAACATACATACATACATACAGGTAAAACCCGTATCCATAAAATTAAACAAATAAATGTTTAAAAAAATGTTAAAAAGAAAAGTGTCCTTGTAAAAGCAGGGAGGAGCTGAGGGTGTGTGGATTGATGTCTATATGCAGGTGAGGACAGGCACAAGATAAGGCAAGGCCTGTGATTAGGCAGTGAAAAAGAAAGGCGGGCTGAGAATTTTAGAGCTGGGACAGAGAGTACAGAGGAAGAGATGAAGAAAGATGGAGGAAGAGAAGGATGACCCTGTTGCAGTAAAATATGCACGATTCCCAAGCGTATTGGGCAGTCCCTCTCTCACTCACCACCAGCTCCAGTGGGCCATAGGAATTAGTGATAATTTATCTCAGCGGCTCCATGCTGGTCCCCATGGTACTTTCTAACCCAGTCAGGCCATGAACCATTCCAGCAGGGCACCTTGCCATGCTGCTTGGCTTTCACTCACAGTTCCCTTGGCGGATTGTTACCACACCAGACAGACATTCCAGTTCCGTGGGGGGCTTGATACGTCCCAACACCACGCCTTCTCTTGAACTCAATTAAGTCACCACAAGAACGAACACACCACACAATAACCTCTGATCCAATTGATAAGATATAATTTGCCTATCTAGACGGCACAAAATCCTGTACACACCCATCTCTTAAAAATATTCATTACAACCTGTATCTACGTGCAGAGAAGAATCTTAACATCTGCTGCCATGTCCTACCCTCCTTTTTTTCTGCTTCCCCTTCTCAAACTTCTATTCCTTCTCTTCCAATGACAGGCCTCGTTTTATCTCATCTGCCTTCACCTGCATAATGATGTCAACCTACACAACCCAGATCCATACAGCTTTAAATAGCCACAGGTAACTATAAATATCTGAAAAGGGATGGATAATTACAGGACAATTTGTCTTATCTAGCTGGGCAGTTTATATCAATATCAATTGGCTCTGAGTTTATTGTGTGGATGTTTTGTGGCATGAGAATTTACTGCTATATTTCTGACTGATAAATTGCAAGCCTCTAGAGTTTTGATTTTACTAGGGGTTTGTGACAGTTAACTGCGAGATGCACTGTTGTTTCATGGGGCTGGAGCTTAGCAAGTCAGGTGGAGACATTTTGGGCCAGAGTCTGGCTGGAAATGTAAGCAGAGTCTGTAACAGGAGAGGGGTAAAATTGGTGCTCTCTACATGGGGCTAGCCATGGAGGCAGTGAGACTGCTGGGGCCAGAGAATAGCCAGCAGTAGCGTGGAATGGAAAATCTTTTTATTATTATTATTATTATTTCCCTGCTACAAGGGTATGCCTCATTCAGTAGAGTGCCTACAAGCACAAATCCCTGGTCTCAATACACAGCGCCACATAAAAGCAGGCATGGTGGCATACACATGTAATCTCCACTTACGGATAAACACAGGGAAGCAGGATGTTCAAAATCATCCTCAGCTACATAGTAAGCTCTAGATCAGCCTGAAATACATGAGCCCTTTAAAACGGAAGTTACCACATCAGAGTGAGTCTTGGTTTCCAAATGGCAATTTCCAGCTTGTCATCCCCTGCTAAAAGCAGCAATTTACCAGGTAATAGGGCAACAGCTCTGAAAATCAGCCATCGGGTTAGCAGCCTTGAAAGCTAATATTGACATCCTCTATTTTGTTTTCATATCTCATTTGAGATTATTTTAATTTCTCAACTCCTGATAGGAATTACAATTTGAAAGTGTAAATACTTCTATACAGGTAAAACCTTTTTAAAACTTAAGGGAAAAAAAATTATTACACTTTGACCTCACATATAAATCACTCTCCAGAGTATACAATGAAAAGTGTAGTACAAAGTGCTACATGCAAATGTCCCAACTCTGGAGTGATCTGAAGTAAGAGTCCATGTGCACTGCTAACGGCTTATCTAGTAAAATACTGTATATGAAATAACATCTCATACATAATCAATTGATGTTGATGTATAACATACTGCCAGAATATACATTAAAATATTAATCATGACATCATGATATTTCTCTGCATTTATACAGTTTCGTGTGTTTTTTCATTTAACATACATATTATTATCTTCAAGTTTTTGCACAAGAGACATACTAGTTTAAAAATAAAAATTATGTATTTCAGAGAAAGCAGCACCATTTTCTAGAGGCTTCTATCTATTTGTAATCTTTTGATATATAACAGAGTCTTATCCAATGAAAATAGCATGTCTGTGATTCTTTCCAAGTACACTGCGGCCTAGGGGAAGGTATTGCAGACAGTCAAATCTCACAGATAGAAAAATGAAAGCCAGGGATCAGCCAGCTTAGCAAGATGGCAGAGGATGAGAGTAAGAGCTGGAAGGTATCTAGAGACCTGAGGTACCCAACACTTAGGTTATATACCATATGTATACACTGGTAATTTTCATGTCATTTAAAGCCAAGTCAGAAATCCATTATCGTGCCTTAATTCTTCTCTTCTGTTCTGCATGTGACACATTAGTGATGTATGTTGTCTTAGTTAGGCCTATTACTATTGTTATAATAAAACTTAATGGCCAAAAGCAAGTTGGGAGGAAAGGGTTTAGTTGGCTCCCACATTGCAGTTTATTATTGAAGGAAGTTAGAATAGAAACTAGGGCCAAGCAGGAGCCTGTAGGCAGGAGCAGAAGTCATGGAAGGATAATCCTTACTGGTTCATTTCTCATGACTTGCTCAGCCTTCTCTCTGATAGAATCCAGACATGGAGTGACCCTACCCACAATGGCCTGGGCCTCTCCCACTGATGGCTAATTGAGAAAATACCTTACAGTAGTGTATATATATATATATATATATATATATATATATATATATATATATATATATGTGTATGAATGAACATTGTCATAATATATCTAATATATATTATATATATTGTGCATTGTGGTGCACACCTATAGACCTAGCACTCAGGAATTGGAGGCAGGAGGAATCAGGAGTTCAAGATCATCCTTCACTATATAGAGAAAGTCAAGGCCAGCCTCAGAGACCTTGTTTCAGAAGACTAAAAGAAAAAGGCAAAAGGAAACATTTTTTTGTATTGCTTACCCCATCCCCCAAAATTAAAGGCAGTTAATAGTGGGCAGTGCCTGGACAGCACTCAGGGGACTTTATGCATCTCCAGGCCCAGTGAACAGTGGCAGGAAAGAGGCAGTTTCCTCCATTTCTGCCACATCTCCAGTCTTATTCTGGTCTATTATCAATAGTAAGGAAAAATGGAGCTGCCATGGAAAGTACTAATATACGTGCTTGAGAAAACGAAGAGAGGAACACCAAGCTGCCAGATGGAAGGGCAGTACCTCCCACTTTCTGGGGCCACCTATTTGATGTAAGAAGTCGGAGTCCCTACGAATATACAGTGGAAGATGGCCTTTTCTCCTGGAAAACACAGCCAGGAGAATCCAATGTTTCAGCTTCATAAATGAAGTGGGTTTGATAACATTTCTCCCTTGTCCCTAGAGTATTCCACTCATGAAACCAGCATGCACACTGTCTGCCTCACTCCCATTCATGAACTGGAGACATAATAAAGCTGGGTCTCTCTAACTGGAGGGTGGTTTGTGTGTATCTGTGTCTGTGGGTGTTGGTATTCAGATGTGCATACTTGCATTTGGAGGCCAAAGGACAGCATAGGGGATTATTCTTCAAGCATCAGGGATGTTTCCTTTGACAGGGTCTCTCACAGACTACAGCTTGCCTGGCTGACCAGTGAGACACTGTGGATTCACTTGCCTCAGCCTCTGCATGTGCATTTTATATCGTGAGCCCTGGGGTTCCAATTGACTGCCATAATGCCCAGCAAAAATTTGTTTTTCTGTAGGTTCTGGGTATCAAACTCAGGGTTCGGGTTTTTGTTGTTGCTGTTGTTATTGTTGTTGTTGTTGTTTTTGGTTTGTTTGTTTGGTTGGTTGGTTGGTTGGTTTGGTTTGGTTTGGTTTGATTTGGTTGGTTTTCTGCTTATAATGTAAGTACTTGACCAGTTGAGCCATCTCCCCAGGTCCTGGAAGGTAAGTTTGAGTCTTTACCAATGAAGTAGCATTTGGTTAATGAACTCACACAGACACACACAGACACACACACACACACACACAGACACACACACACACACAGAGACACACACACACAGACACACACACACACACACACACACACACACACACACACACACACACACACACACACACACACACACACACACCTGATTTAGAACCAAGATGTGATTTCCAGAACCTAGGGGTATATGAATACTTATCCTAATAAAAAGAATAAAATAATTCCTACCCCTTCCATCATGGGAACGACTGAACAACAGAATATACATCATGTACATCAAGCTCACCGAGTGGTACTGATCAGTCAACAAGAAGCTGGGTCTCCACCATTTTGCCTTAGTCATACTGAAGCTGTTTCTGGTGTCATTTTTAAAAAATCTGACTCTTTCTTTCCCTAGATCCTAAAACCTCCACATTTTCCCACACAGGGTACAAACTCTATTTCCTCTCTCATCCCCGTGCTCTCCGCCTCATGAATTTTAGAGTAGCAGGCAGCGTGCCATCGACTCTGAACCCATCTGGAAGCACTGCAAATTAGTTTTGTGTGAAATGTGAGTGCAGAACTGAAAGCCAACTCTGACTTTATATTTTATAATGAGACTGAAATTTGGCTCGCATTTGCTAAAAGCCATGCCAGCATTTGCTATGGGCCTGTGAGCAAAAGATTCCAGATTTGTTGAGAGCAAGGAAGAAGTCAGGCCTGTCTCCCAAATGTCACTTTGAACATTGACCCTGGAAAAAAAATGAGCAGAAGGTGATACACACGATTACAGTGGAAGCGTACAGAATCCCGTCTTTCCATGAAGTTGGGTCTCAGCCCATCCTGTGGTTTTTCTCTCTCCTCCAAATGAACTGTAGAGACAAATGAGCAGCTTCTTTGTAGTCATTGTGACTCCAGAGAACAGTAGTTCATCTGCTCTCCTGAGAATTCACCTGCCATGTTTTGACCAAATTATATTGCAGTGGAAGGCACTCACCCTTTCCAAGTTATGGCACTGATCACTATGGAAGAGAAGAGCAGATTCCAAAATGTCTTTCTTCTGTCTCTAAGACACGTATGACTCTCCCACTGTGTCTGATCCTGATGTTCTCATTGAGAATGACCCCTGTCATATATAGTTGTAATAGAGAGTATTGTAGCCATATTTCTCTGATCTGGTGTAATGTGAGAAACTGCAAGCAATAAACTGGTTTGTGATGTGTATGGAAATTGGGGGTGGGCAACCTGACAGCCCGAGTTTGTTCCCTGAAACCCACATGTATAAACAGAGAACTGAATTCCAAAATACACACACACACACACACACACACACACACACACACACACACACATGCACACACAATAAATAAATAAATAGATAAATAAATAAATAGGAGGGATTTATATAAACCAGAGAAGGCATATCATCTATGCAAGTTTGAAATGGATGGGCATTATGCAAAGAAGAGGTCAGAGTTAAACAACTGGCATCAAAATGAAAATACACAAAGAGACAACACAAAGTACATGTTTCTCAATGATGGAATGAAATAAACTCTTTTAAGGCTACAAAGAAGATGGAGAAAGAAGGACATAACATAATGCAGGGCACAAGCTTTTGTTCTCTCTGGGCTCTTCGTTTAAGATGTCATCCAGGCACGTGAAAGAGTACTGGCCCCAGGAACAGATGACAGAAAGAAAGAGCGTTGGCTTGGCATCTCTACCCTGGTCCTCTGCATTTTCTCCTGACAGACAGCTCAGTGGTGTTCAAGCCTAGAACACAGGTGCCTCTACCAAACACCCTACATCCTGGAACTTCACCTAAACCCATTCCCATAAGTAAAGTAGTGTTCACTCAAAAACAAGCCATCACAAAGGCTCAGAAGAAAAGGGTACAACCGGCATAACATGAGTTCAATTCCTGGAAGCCATAACATGAGAGAAAGCGTGACCAGCTCTACCAAGTTTTCCTTTGACCTCCACATGCATTCTGTCACATAAGCAGTCTCCCCCCGCCATCTTACATACATACATCATGTACTCATACAACAACAACAACAACAACAACAACAACAACAACAACAACAACAACAATATTTTAAAGTATTTTCGTCCTCAAGGTATATGTGTGTACAATTAATCAAACTTCCCTCCTTAGGACCTTGAAACACTTTCTATTCCTATATTCTATTTTTATCTACTACTTTCTGGCTATGCTTATATATGTATATTCTTATATGCATAGTTGTTTATTCATATGTGTGTACAGGCATGTGAAACACACAGAACAACCTCAGGTATCATTCTTGAGGAGTCATCATCCCCACTTTTAAGTTAGGATCTTTCATTGAACCTGGAGGTCGCCAAAACCCTAGTCCAGTTGTCCAACAGGCCCCAGCAATGTGTCTCGTCCTCCCCAGCAATGGAATTACAAGTTTGCATTACCACATCTGCTTTTTTAAAATGTGGGTTCTAGGGATTAAGCTTAGGCACTCACAATTGCTAGGCAAACATTTTACAAAAAGAGTGATCTTCCCATCCTTGTTCATGTCTTAGCTTGTCAGACACAGTTGAAGAGCATCAAGTAGTACTTAGCTCACTGCTTCGTGATTCACAGAGCCTAACACAGAATCTGAGTTGGAGGGAGTATTTCCCTTGTTACTCATCCATCTTTGCTATATCTGTGTATCTTCCAAGGTCCAAGTTTATTTATGGCTGAGAACAGAAGGACAGAGTTAAAAAATGAAGGTGATTCATTTCAGCATCATTCTGCCCCTTTTCTCAGACCTCCATATTTATTAATTTATTCCACAAAGGAAGGCAAAGGTACTTTGCTAGTGTTAGAACTCAGAGTACAGACAATATGAACTCTGTCCATTGGATAAAATCATTGTAATAATGCAAAGGGATATTTTGCCTTGAGAACAACTTAGAAGCTCAGTGAGGGTGGAGCAGGAACAGGTAGGGTCAGATTAAGCGCTAAGTCTTCTGTAGACCCCAGTGCCCTTGGAGTCGTAGGCAATGTAGAGGCTTGTAGATAAAGTCTGATAAGCATACAATCTTCCTGACTCGGTGATACTAACAAGTTTGCCTGTACACAGGAGATACTCTGTATGTGAGACACCTTTTAGCTACACACGCTAAGGTGGAACTATGGGTAAACATGGATAATATCTATTTTTTTTAAAGTTGCATCCTGCTCCCCAGATGGACTTCTTAATGCAAGGGAATCTCCCAAGAGGGAGGCTCATCTGAGAATCTCTCCTTGTATCATCTGAGTCCTGAGAAAGGCAGTCTGCTGAAACAAAAGTTAGGTGGACACAGACCTATCTGAGCAATCTCTGTATTGTTCTAAATGTCATGACCATGCCATCATTGTGATTGTTCAAGAAGAATCTAAATTAATAAGTGCATAAATAAAATGATAAGGCTAGATTAGAGGCACTCACATGTAGACCACACTCAATGGAGAGTAAAGAGCCTCCTACCATTTCTTACAATGTTGAAATTTTCACCACTGAAAAGGACTTTGTTCTAATACTTCCTTGCCTTTGACTCCATGTACAGTGGGATGTGGGAGTACTACAACACTTGTGTTTTAAATATATGCTGAAAGTATGCTGGGTGTACACAATAGGCTAGAAGAAAACAATTACTTGGCCAGCCCTAAAGTGAAATAAGGCTTTCTGGAAGTGGGCCAACTGAGGTACTTACATTCCATATGAACCACAGAGCCTACTGAAAGTTAGTCTTCATTTTCACCTTGACTGGACTTAGGGTCACATGGATGGCACTCTGGTAAGCACACCTGTGAGGGCGTTTCCAGAGATAATTAACTGAAGAGGGGATCCCATACTGAATGTTGGCGATGTCATTCCATGGGATTGAATTGTGGAATGAATACAAAGAGAAAAAGGAGTAAGCCAGCTGGGCATGGGCATCAAGACCTCATCCTGCTTGCTGACTTGCCCCATGAACTATGCCACTTCCCCATCAATGCTTTCCCCTCCAAGATGGACTGCTCCTCTGTAACGGTCAGCCACAACCAATCCTCCCTGCTTTGAGTATTTTATATAGAGGACAGCTGCCCTTCAGAGGAACTTTGAACCGGTACACAATTAAGAAGACGTGGGAAAGACTGCTTAGTGCTTTTAGGAAGAAGAGGAAGAGTTTTTAAAAAAAATGGAAAGAGGGAATCGAGAGAGGGAGGAAAGAATACAATTATAGATGTCAAAGTTTATTCCAGCTTCTCTGACCCTAAACCTATTTTAAAAGTTCATAAAGCTGAACACGGTAGTGCCCATGTGATCCCAGCATTTGAGAGGTACAGAAATTCAAAGCCACCATGGGCTGAGCAGAAAACTTGAGGCCAATTTGAACTACAAAATGCCATCTCAAGAAATTAAAAATAAAAGTCTCGTAACTTACTCAATAGTTGAAGAGAAAGTGAAGAGAATGAAAAAGAGGTGGAGAATAAGAAGAAATAATAGAATCAACTGAGATGGTTAAATGAAGAAGAGTCCTTGAAGCCAAACCTGATGACCTAATTCAATTCCAGGCACTCACACGGTAGAAGAAGAGAACCAACTTCCATATGCTGTTCTCTGACCTTATATGTGCACCACGGCAAGTTCACACACACACATACACACAGACACACACACACACACACACACACACACACACACACACAATTAAATGTAAAAGTTTAAAAAACAAAAGTGATGCCAATAATAATAGGACATAATAGGAAACACAAAAATGAATCTAGCATGTTCAGAGCTTTACTGAGGAGGAATGGGAGACACTTTCCCCAGCTGTATGCCACAGGAAAAGCAAGGATTTGTGAATCGGATGTCTAGGGTTTGACTCAGTCTAAAGAAGATGGACAGTTTTCATAAGAAAAACCTTGACGTTTCTCAGAAATCATCATTACCGGACTTCAAGATCACAGTCTCCAAGAAATTCAGTTCAACTCTTCATCTTCAATAAGCAATTAAAAGAGACAAAAAATTAATAACAATAACATTGACAATGTTAAAGCAAAAAGAGAGGTTTATCTGACCTGGCCCATTGGGAAAGAAGGACAAAGAAATCCAGTGACACTCCCTCTTATCACCCTGAAGTGAGATTAACATTGAGACAAAGGGCTATAGATAGGCAGTCTTTTGTCCTGTCAAGGTGTGGTCTCAGCCTGGTTGTGAGGGTCTCATCCTTTCGGGGAGCTAAGTTCCCACTCTGACTGGCACATTTCCTTCTCCTACTGTGGGGAATTTCAGTTTCTTAGGGTACCTGTTCCAGCAGTCTGATAGTCATCGAGAGACATGGGTATCTCTTTAGGACATCAACAGCTCTGCCAGACACATTGCATCATGACTTATGCAGTGGTCTTAGGTTACCATCTCATTCATGAAAACCTGCTAATGAGGGGGTGGAGCTTAGATCTAAAACATATGCTCTTTGACAGCAGAGTGATTAAGAACTTCTCTGAGCCAAGATGTACATAAACAGTGTAGTGTAGCATATGAAAGTGTCCTTTCAGCAGTGGAGCCCCTTTTTGCTCAGAATATTCTAGAAACTTAAGATTCTCTATTTCCAGTAATGTCAAAAGAAAGTTCCAGGGCAAGAACTAAAATAAAATAAAACCTCTTACCCACCTTACAAAGGAAAGGAAGGAACAAACTTTATGTATTTAAACAGTAAGAAGGTAACCAGTTCCCAAAGTTGAGGAGTAAATTTGTATCAACCTTACAAGTTTGACCAAAAATCAATTAAATTACAAGTAAAAAAAGTCACTGTAGGGATTTTTAGAGATGACCAGCAGAATGTCATATGTTACTGGTATCCGTCTTTACCTGAACCCTAGAAAGTCAAGCAGAAAACCAACCATGCTTGCCAAGTTCCCTTAATTTCCCAGAGTGGAACAATGTCTGCTCAAGGAGTCTCTGTTGGTGCCCTGGAATGACTCAAGGCCTTCCTCCCTTGAGCAGCCACAGAAAAGCATGGGGGAGGGGAGCCATATTCCAGAATCTTGTTAGGCCATCATGGGCCTCATTATATAAACAGTAATGAAATAGCTAGGGTTGATAAGTAATTAAACTTGCAGTAAGTATCCAAACTCACACTTTTATATAGGTACACATATATCCAAAATACATTTAACTCCTTTCCCCAGTCTATTACAAGGAAAACAAGATTCTAACAAGGGCATTTCATTGTTCTAGACAGCAAACGTTCATTGTTTTAGGTGTTGTGGTGGTGGTTGTTTTATTTTGTTGTTTTTTAGTGTCACACAAGGCACACAAACCTATTATGTTTGGGGGAAAAAAAGCATTTTTAGATCAAAACAGAGCAGGGACTTGCAAGATGAATAATGCATACAAGTAAGGCACCCACCTCTGTTTTGTTGTGATTTATCAGCATGCAAGGGATAGGACAAAAATAAAGGAAAAACTATTCAATTGTTAAATCAAGCCTTCTCAGCCTCCTGGCTGTAGTCAATTTGCCAAAAGCCTTTTCTCTGCTGTAATCCCATTTTTCAACATCTCATAACTCGAACCTGATTGATCATGTGGTCACATCCAGCCCAGACTCATTAGGCCAATTAAATCAAAGCATGTGTGCTGGAGATGCCAGCTCAGGAGCCGCTGCAGTGCTAGCAACAACTCGGCTTTCCCACATTCCACAGGGTCTTATTTCAAGTGGTGTGATCCCCGCCTGGATGGTTTGATTTATTAAAGGGGACATTTTGTCACTCAGAAGGACTTCTCAGGACACTGGGTGGTGGGAGAGCAGTAAAACCAGGGCAGTGTGACAAAAATAGGAGTCCTTGTCACCCAAACCCCGAGGCAGCTCACACACACAGCGATGTATTTTAAGCATGAAGAAAATAGACTCTGTCTTAACAGCCTGGTTCTGTCAGAAGAGCATCTCCCAGAGAGCCCTTCTTGGCTGTGGACTGTTCTGAGAACCTCTTCCCTATTTGTTGCCAAGGCAGCTGGGGGTAGCAGTGCTGGGTTTCTGAAGGATTGAGCAGCCAACACTATGAGCTTCCAGCACCGTGGGGCAGTGGCAGCCTCGTCCTTATAGAAAGGTACATGGGGTCATTTCCCTAAGAGGTACAAGGAAAACTCATGCGTGTGCAGTTTTTTAGAACTCTGCTTCTTTGTCTGAAGAAAGCACCGTCTGTGTTTCAGGTCCAATGGGTTAGGTACTAATTAATTGTCCAAAGATCTGACAAGATTGAGGGTGGAAGGGCTCTTAGTTTAGGGAGTACTGGGTGTAGGAAGCAGCCTTGGCGGGTGTGGTCCCAGCCTAACTTTCATATCCTGACAAGGAACAGTGGGGATGGAGAGAGGGAGCAGGGGAAGGTTGTCTGTCCAAAGGCCTTGCGTGCTCCAGGGAAATGCCTGTCCAATTTACATCTATCTGTGTGCCCAGTGCTACATACAGCCTCAACACACCTGAGTGGGAAGGATGTGTCTAAATCCATGCTGTGCTGTCAGTTTGTTTTTGTCTTTGGTTTAAAAAAAGAGAGAGAGAGAGAGAGTTTGAAATTTATTTTTGCCCAGGCATGAGTGATCATGCCTGCTAATCCCAGAGCGTGGGAGGCAGAAGGAAGGAAAGTTGCAGTTCACTTGAGATCTATATAGTGAGTTCCAGCTAGGGGTTCATAATGGAAGCTGTCTCAGAAACACAAACAAAAGGATTCTCTTTGTGGTCACACAGTTCAGTTCTATATTAGCTAATGAGTCACTTTTGTGGATTTTTCCAAAAACTTACCTATCACGGAACTTTACAATTAAGAGCGTTTTGGTCCAATATTTGGTTACAAATGTGAGGACAGAGGTCTGGAGAATTTATCTCTAGAAAGAGGTAAGGAAAGCCAAGAATAGAGCTAAAGATTTTCTGACCCAAATTTAAAGCCTTACTTAAAGGCTTTTGTGATGCAGAGCTCAAGGATGGAGCTCGATTAGGCATATCCTCCAGAGCACAGACAGCTCTCCGCATCCCAATTCCCACTGGTCCTTTCCTTTTGTGGCCTTCTATATCCTCATCTTCTTGAGTAGTCTGATGCTTCCCACTAACACTGGACTTCAGTGGGCAGATGACACTCCATTTCTACACAGCACAATGAAATTCCAACGAGACCTTGTTATTCTAATCTTTTAGAAAATAAGCCATGAATTCAAAAATAGTCAGCAACCTGTCAGTTCACCTTGTTCTAAGCCAGAGCCTCATTCTTCCAGGATACCCTGGAGTGTTCAAGGACAGTGATCTGCAAGCAGTAGGTCAGTAGGTCACACACCAGCAAGGAAACTCACCAGAGGACAGACAGGAGGACACAGAAAAGTGATTCACAAAGAACCACCTCCTAGTTTCACTCTGTAAGGGTGCAGGTATCCACACAAGACAGCAGGGGATGGGTTGGGGATGGTGAGGACCTAGAAAGGGTCCTAGCGTCAGTTCATCAACAAAGCAGGCACTGGTGAGAAAGAGCACTGGATTCAGGTTAGCCCGGTGAACGACATTGATTTTCTTTGATGATTTCCTGATGCATATAGTATATTTTGATCAGATTCACTCCAGTTAACATCCTTTTTGTGTGTGACCCACTGAGTTTAATCAGGATTTTTTTGCAAGTGTATGGATGGGAAGTTATTTACTGGAGCATAGGCATCTAACCCGTGGCTGCAGCACTGGAGAAAATGGCTTCTCTCCCCTCAGAGTCCTTAACTGCCAACAGCTCCTCAGGGAAAGAAGGGTTAGGAACAGCTCTTTAAAAGATATCTGTCTAGGGAGTAACTGCTGATTTTCTAAACTTCTTTTCTAATAACTGGAATGGTGTGTGTGGCAGGTGAGCTGACAGAGACTAGACTGTGAAGGCCACTGTAACAGATGGAGCATTTTAGTCAGAGTGCAACCAATCTCTTCTCCCTCTGGCACAACAAGACAACTGATTAGACGTGGTATGGCCTTCAATCTCCTGGGGTCACATGTACAGTAACAGTTCTGGAGGAACTTAGAAAAATATAAAGAAACATTCACAATAAGGGCCCGCACAGTCTTGAGACATTGTTTGAGTCTTTAAAAAAAACCTTCTGGAAATACATTTTTGTTGTATTTTGAATAATATAATATCATATCTTTTTCATCTTGGAAGTTCAAATTGGGAAGGGTGCAGATATAGCTCAGCTGATAGAGTACCTAGCATGTACCAGGCCCTGGATTCAATTCCAAGAGAGGAAAAAAAAAAAAACAAAACAGGCACTGTGGTGCATACCTATAATCCCAGCATTTGGGAAGGTAAGGATAAAAGTAAGCAAGTTCAAATTAGAATAAACTACTGTAAAGGAAAACACAAATTCACTGTTGATTTTTACAATGCCTGATAACTTTTGTTTCTATTCATTATTTTCTTGATTGAGAATAGCTGGTATCTTGAGTTGACCGTGTGTGTGTGTGTGTGTGTGAATATCCAGACAGTGCATCAGTCTACAGTCATCAAGAATGTAGGGAAGAGTTCATCAGAGCTAAAGAAATGGTTCAGTGGTTAACATAACTTGCTACCATTGCAGAGAAACCAGGTTCAGTTCCCAGGACACAGAGGGGAGGCTCACAACCTCCCTAACTTCAGCTTCAAGGAATTTGATGGTCCCTTCTGGCCTCCACAGGCACAAGTCACATAAGCTGTACATAGACATACATACAGACAAAACACTCATATGTATAATCTTTTTGAAAAGGGAATTTAAAGGAGAAAAATTGTATGTTAAAGACAGCGGCTTTTTAAAATAAACTGTCCTCCCATTGAATAACAAAATAAATATTAGATTATTTTATCTAAATTATAAAATTAATAATCATGCATACACACTGATATTTTTTACATTTTTTGAGAGAAGAAATTTCAAACTCTTTGCATAGCTGAGGGTGGCCCTGAACTACTGATCTGTCTGTCCCTATCTCCTGAGTGCTAGGATGACTGAAGTGTGTGTCGTGACACACAGTTGTGTAATGCTGGGGATCAAACCCTGGGCCTCAACCGTGACAGACAAACCCTCTACCAACTGCAGATATATCCTCTGCCCCCAAACTGATACCTTTATATGATTACATTAGGTAAAGAAATAGAAAATAGATAAATGTGCTGTGCAGAAAAATTCCAAATTATTTATGTTGGCCTGTCACCTTCCAGGAGGCAGGGTTTAATTATCTATTCTTTAAGTCTGCTGTGCATAGTAATGTATTTCCAGAGGTTACTGTGCACTCAGGAGGGAAGGGTAACCATCCCATTAGGCTATGAAGAAAAACAACAGTGAGAAACATCTCCAATCTAATGCTCTAGACAGAGCACTTCATAGTCTTTCAAAGTCCATTGCTGGAGCACAGTCATAAGAAACACCAGATATATAACAGTTGAAGAACAATCTCAGAGCACCAGTCAGTTCTCACTCAGGTTGTCAATATAGTTTTAAAATACTGACGTTCTGGGAAACTCTCAGGCAAGAAAAGCCTCTACACGGGGTCATCTGCCCCTTTGACACTGAAACATGACACTGTAATTTTCAAATTTATTAGGTCCAACTTAGTTATTATAAAGCACATGTGGTCTGCCAGTTGGCTAAAGGTTAGACCTTTCTGGCATTCCACAGAAACATAGATACCAAATATAATATGGAATCATAACTGGGATTTTGAAAGAGAAAATAAATACTGGTCTACCAAGGCAATTAAGATGAATTTCAGACAGTGAGTAAAAATGATGCCTTGTGGGGGTATGGTGGCTAGTTTTATGTCAACCTGATATAGGGTATAGTCACCCAAGAGGGGGAGAAATGAAAATATTTAGGAGATTGGGCTGTAGGCAACCCTGTAGGGCACTTTCTTATTTAGTGACTGATGTGGGAGAACCCGTTTTATTGAAAGTGGAGCCCTGGATTCTATATGAAAGCCAGCTAAGCAAGCCAAGAGGAGCAAGGCAGTAAACAGCATACTTCCATGGCGTTTGTATCAGCTCCTGCCTCCAAGTTCCTGTTGGAGTTCCTGTTCTGACTTCCTTCAATGATGAACAGTGATGTGAAAACATGAGCCATATAAACCCTTTCCTCCGCAAGGCCATGTTGTTTCATCACAGCAATAGGGACCCTAAGTTACTAAGACATGGTGGGAATGTTGGCATGACAGAAGCTAAGAAGTATGCTACTGAGGGCTTCTTCTATTGCTACAGCGGGAAGACTTTACTCTGAAGGAGAAAGTCTTTATAGTGGCAAGAAGCACTCAAGCACCATGTCACAGAGCAGTCACAATAATCTGGAAAGGCTACACCCCATGTCAGGAAACTGTTGAAGTGTAACACAGGCTGCCTGCAGAAACCAGAGTTTAACACAAAGCCACGGAACATTTCTTATGATCAACTAATTCCATGCTAGCTTACTTTACTTAAAACTTAATATTGTTCACATATTGCAACAAATGACTTACTAATGTGTGATCCTTAACAATGTGTGATCCTTACTAATGCATGATGCCATTGACGAGGAAAAGTGACTGAAGAGCGCATGGGAGCTGCCCAAACTATCTTCCCTTTTTTCAGTATTTTTCTAAAACTATAAATTTATAGTTTTTTAAAAAAAAATTTCTAAACAACCTGCTGTTGGGAAAAAGAAAGATAGAAGGAAGAATGAGAGGGATGAAAAAAGGAAGAGAAATAGAAGAAGAGGGGGAGGGAGAGAGGAGGGAAGAGAGGAAGAAAGAAAATGAGAGAATAGGCAAGGGAGAAAGGGAAAGAAAGGAAGATGGACTAGTAGAAACGAGCATTAAAGCGAGTTAGAAGTTAAATGTCAAAGCTACCATTCAGCACAGTTAGGGAAGTCCAAATTCTTGTCTAAAAGCCAAGAACGATGTATAAGGATTGTTGAAAGGGAGTCAAAAGCCCAATTAGCATCCTCATAGACTGATAGCCCGAACCAGACCAGGGTGCTCAGCATGTGGCCTGCAGACGAACACAAGTCCTGAGCTTAAATGAGTTGGGCTCCTACCAAGAACTCATAAGGGGCTACAGGTTCTCTCTGCTGTTTTTAATTAGGAGTAAGAGTTGAATTTTGTTTCTTTAATTGTCACCCTGACATTTTTGTCACCTTCCTAAATCTTTTTCTATCTAGTCACAGGCAGACCAGCTTCTCAGATCTTGAATGTGTCCTAGCAGGACATGGTGTCTGGTGCTGCTGGCCTGACCAGCCTTGGCAGAGTCTTTTTGTGGAGGGACTGAGTCATCTCATTTCTCACTTTTCCTACCATCCAAGTATTTTTAACCTACTGTCAGCCATGTGGGGAACACTGTTTGGAAGAAAAAAAGAAAGCTTGTTTTTCATGTTTTTGCTTTCAGTTGCTAAGTCCAGGAATGCATCACAAGGAGAAAAAGAAAAGACGGAGGGTCTTCTATCCAAAAATAATACTGGTTTGATTAATATTTACTTCATTTTTTTCTATGCACCCAAAGTGAGTCTCTGCAACCCTCAGCAAGGGTCATCTCTTTTCTAAGCACATAACTGTAGTATCCCATGCTCCCAACTACAGGGTCGGAGGGAGGGTTGTGCCAGCCTTCTGAACCAGGAAAGCCTTTACTAAAAGTTAAGCCCCTTTTGACCTGTTCTGCTAGAGATCAAAAGCCTGGAACATAAACACTAAGTTCTAATGCACATTCAAAAGCCACTGAACACAGAAATACTAAGCATCGTTTAAAAATTTAGTTCTAATATATAAATGAAATTACAAAAGCTCCATTTTCCATTTAGTTCTATAGAAAACAAAGCAAAAAAATTAGGAGGCCAGAGCCATAGATAAAGGAGGAGGAGGAAGGGAGGGAACAGGTATGTTTATGTACAGAATATCAATTAAAATCATTTAAAAAAATGTACCCTGTTTCAATTATTGCATCACACATTAAAAACTGCATTTCATGTCCGGGGCAGAAGAGACTACAGTAGGGACTAGCTATTGCAGAACAGTGAAACTCAGATGATACAATTCCATGTGGTACACTGAAAAACAGAATATGCTTTGTCTTTGAGGTGGGAATTCTAGGCTTCCTGTAGCAAAGTGACTAAGCACAAACTCTTTTCCCAGAACAGTGAACATAAAGCATAGACCAAGGAAGACAAAATTTAAGAAGTCCACCTGTAAATGTTGACCAGATGACTGGGGATAGGGTTCTAGAGGTTTGCCTAGTATGCAGGACGCCTTGGGTTGCATAACCAGTACCATATATACTGGGTTCTGTGGTGCATGACTCCATCCTTATTTCTTGGAAGATGAATCAGAAGTTCAGGGTTGAAGAACGATGATATGTCAGGTCTATAACGTACTTACTTCACAAGCATGAGGAGCTGAATTCAATCCCCAGTATCTATGCAAAAATCCACATTTGTTAGGTGTAAGTGAAATCCCACCACTACTGAGGAAGAGACCGGAAGACCCCAGGAGCTTGCTAACTGTCAACCTCCTTCCTATTCTTTGAGCACCAGGTTCTCCTAAGACACCCCATCTTAAAAACAGGGGTAGAACACCTAAGAAACAATACACAGACCTATCCACTGGTCTACACATGTACACACACACACACACACACACACACACACACACACACACACACAGGCATGCACACACACACACACAATTAAGAAGCTCAAGCTCATCTTTGGCTATACAGTGAGTGAGATCAGCCTGGGCTACATGAGATCTTCTCTCAAGACAACAGAAACTATGAGTGATTGGGGGATGCCAAAACGTCTGGGAATTCAAGACAAGCCTTAAAGGGAAGAAACTGACCAAAACTGTCATGGTACCAGCCAACAGGGAAGAAGACTTTTTGAATCTAAGAAATACATGCCTAATGTCTGCCTATAGATGTTTTATGGGAGGCAAAACCAAACTCATGCTATAAAAGGAAGCCAGATGAGCACATACTCAAATAAAAATTACCATATGCCACAGAACATAAACAGAAGTCAGTGTTTTTATTAATCTATGTACTGTAGACTTTCCCTATTTCACAGATAAGGAAACAGGTACAAAGAGATCCAGCACTCAAGCTTGCATAGCTGCCCGTGTGTTGTTGAGCATTGATCATGTTATATCTAGGGAACCCATCGGCAGGAAAGATCCTGCACAGTCAGCATACGCCAGAGATATATTGAATTCACATAGTGAACTATGTGCTACCATACAATTTGGAGATAAAAACAAAACATAACAAAGAAAAATTTCATTTCATGTTTTTCTGAGGTGTGCATTGCCAGATGACAGAAAATAAAATAAGAACTGAAGATCATAGCTTTGTTGGCAATAAATATGGTAGACTCACAAGGTGGAAGAGAGATAAGTGAAATTTAAAGCAGTGGAGTCACAAGTGTCACTGAGAACTAAGGAAGGGAGGGGACAAGCTATGGAGACAAGTTGCATCTGAGTGAAAACATTCCAAGCATACACAGCCCAGCCCCTGAATGAAGTAATAGCCAAAGGGGATTTGGTGTCTAGAATGTATTTATCCTTGACTGTCTTTGGCAATGCTTCAAAATATTTCTAACCCTTTGCACAATAAGGACAATCAGGTGTACAATCATACATACATCACACAGAGAGATACTAAAAGTATCTGTGAGTCCAAGATCCTTCCAGAAACAGCTCACAGATCTCCAGCTACTCCAGAATCTTATCTTGTCCCACACTACAAGCACCTTGTAACTCTCCCCAGTTTTTTGGGGGTGTGTTCCATCTTAAACGTTGCTTTTGATTGGTTTCTTAAAACCTTACTTATACATTCTTACCTCTTATACATTCTCATGGAAGCCAGGCAACTGGCACCCCTCCATTCGCTCTTCAGAAAACATCTGTTGAAAAGGATTCCATGGTTGCTTTTCTCCAAGTGAAGCTGTGCGTTACAATAGCATGTAACTTTATGTCTTAGTTGGGGTTACTATTGCTGTAATAAAACCCCAGAGGTCTTGAGCGGGTGCAGAGCCGCACATACACACCCACTGGAAGCATAGAGTGGACCTTCAACAATTTACCTCTACAATCCACCTCCATTGAGACAAAGTCTTTCATCGGCCTTGAGGTTACCAGTTAACTAGACTGGCTGGGCAGTAAATCCCAGGATACTTCCACTTATCTCCATAATTAGACCCGGATCAAAAGGATACGTTACTATGCCCAGCGTTTTTACAGGGGTAATAAGGATCAAAGTTGGGTCTTCATTCTTGTAAGTCATCTACTTTACAACCACCACCACCACCACTCTACCCCACCCCCAGAGTTAATAAAGTTTTTGATGATCTCAAGTAGTAAAATATTTCTCTACATAACCATAAAGGAAAAGAAAATAATTATTCTATGCAATTTTGCTGTCAATAAGTAAACACTTATTTTATAATCAAAATATTCAAAAAAGAACATATTTAAATATCTCAAATAGAGCATTTAAAATAAGGCCATTTTTTCATTTTTAGTGCAATCTGACTTGGACCAGTAGTTTATGCCTTATATTATTTCTCAACTGACAATTTCATGGCATACACATTTTATTTCTATGAAGGTCACTGTAAAAATCTAATGTGGGATTGGAAAGGTATGCTTCAGTTCTGCACTGGTTTAATAAATGAAGAGGAAAAGCTAAGTTATGGCCAAGCACTGGCCTAGCAGTTACCCTGGTTTCAGTCTTCAACATAACTTTTTTTTTTAATGAAAAAAAAGTATAGTACAGAGTAGTATAGAATTTAGAATAACTTGCTTTGAATCCTTCCTTATTACTATATTGTAGAAAATGTTCTTTAGTGACACAGAATTGATATGAAATTGGCCAGGCAGGAATTCCCACTCCATAATTATTACTGTGTTTCAAAGAGTAGAAGATAAATCTTGCAGAAGCAAACTTATTTAGAGTTATTTCCTCTGTCTGAGCCTCCCTGGAAGGAAGATGATTAGATATAGCCTCTTGTCACACTGGACAATAGATTACCATTGCACATGCCTGAATTCTTCTGTTCAGTGGCCCGTAGAGGCATCGTGGCTTAGTGACTCACTGCATAAGAGCTCTGTGGGAAAGCAGGTGGCAAAGTTCTGACCACCACACTCTAAAAACCACACACTCCTAAGTCTATACACTGTACTAGGCTCCAAGTCACCCATCTTTCCTATCCCAGTATCAAACTTCTTCACAAGTCACATTACTCCCTCAGTGTTCCTGACATAAGTGTTTTTCTCAGAGCCAACAGTGGCTTGTATTTCACCATCCTCTGTTATTTCTGCAATGTTTCCAAGGTACTTCACAAAGACACCAGGTGATAGGCAAGATATTATTCCTATGTATTAATTAAGGACCAAAGGCATGAATGAGCACCATGATATATATGAGTATGGCTCCTCTATCAGCTTCCTGAGATCAGATAGTGTATTTAAAAGCACATTACACAGGGGAAACATTGGTAAGAGCTGATATACAATGAAGATCTGGGGAAAGGCAAAATTCATGATAGAATCATAGAATGAGACTTTCCAAACTCTACCAGCCCAATAATAGCACCCTCTCTACACCGAGCCACATCCTTTTTCTTCCAACTTCACTGTTAACCTTAGCATTGCCTCGACCCAGACAACAGTAACATTTGTGTTCTTCCTCAGCAATCTCTATTTCTGACTGCAGAATACAGTGGGTTATTTGTTTCTTTTCTTGTTTCTGTGACCAAATACTTGACAAGAAATGACTTGCAGGAGGAAGGGTCAATTGGTGTTTATAGTGCAACAGAAGATAGTTTACCATGAGAGGGGAGTTATGATGGCAGACACTTGAGATAGCTTGTCCTTTGCTGCTAACATCACTGTGATGGTTTGAATTAGAATGGCTCCCACAGGCTTGAATATTTGAATACTTTGTCCACAACTATTGAAACTGCTTGGGAAGGATTAGGGGGTGTGGTCTTATTGAAAGATATTATGTCACTGGAGTGGGCTTTGAAATTTCAAAAGTCTGTAGAATACCCAATTAGCCTTGTGCTTGTGGACCACGCTCTCTTACTTACTGGTCCAGTACCTTGCCTGCTGACCTACTATAATGCTCCACTCCATAATGGTAATGAACTCACCCTCAAAAAACGATCAGCCCCAAGTTAAATGCTTTCCTCTAAAAATCACCTTTGTTATAATGTCTTATAACAGCAGTAAAAGTAAACCAAGTTCAGTTCTCAGTACCTATTCTGGGGAGCATAAAACCACCTGTAACATATGTTCCAGGGAAGCTGATGCCCCTATCTAATCTACAAATATACCTATAGATACATACTTATAATTAAAATAATATGAATCTTAAAAAGAAAAAGAAGACAAATTAGGAGAAGTGAGGAGGTGGTTCAGTCAGCAAATTTCTTTCCACAAAGCACACGAACCACAGTTACACTCCCCAGAGCCCCCTAAAAATTCTGATGTGGTGGCAATGTTTGTAATTCCTCCACTTGGAAGGCGGAGACAGGAAGTTGCTTGGTGCTTATTTGTCATACAGTTTTAACTTATGCTAATAGGTCAGTGGACAACTCCAGAGAGAGAGAGACAGAGAGACAGACACAGCCAGAGACAGCCAGAGAGAGAGAGACAGAGACAGACAGAGAGCAATAGAGATTGAGATCAAGAAGAGGTGAAGGAAGGAGAGGGAAGGGGAGGGGAGGAGAGGGGAGAAGAAGAAGGGACATGAGAGGAGAGTTACGAGAGAGGAGATGAGGGGAGTTAAGTTTAGAGGGAGTTTGCACCTCCAAAATATGGTGCTAGCATTACTTATGAAACTCTACTCCTTCTCTGGCTTTTTTTTCTTTTATTGGAAACAGATTCTTTTCTCACACAATCTATCTTAACTTTTATATAGAGGGAGTTTCCTCTCCCTCTACTCCTCCCAGTTTGTCTCCCCTCTAATTGACTCCTTCTTGTCTCTTATTAAGAACAATAGGCTTCTTTTATCTTTTTAACTTTTTATTTATTCTTTGTGAGTTTTACATCATGCACCTCAGTTCTGCTTATCTCTTGACCCCTCATATCCATATTCACCCTCGTAGCCTCCCCACTGAAATAAAACACAAATATAAACAATAACAGCAAAGCATAGAAGATACCTCATCTTGAAATCTGTAGTGTGTCACAGTGTGTACCACAGGATATCCCTCAGTCCATAAAGCTTCACTTGTAAATGTTCACTGCAATGAGCCATTGGTCTGGCTCAAGATCTCTGGCTTCTGTGACAGCATCAATTTTGACTATTCATTGGGACTCCTCCTGGTTATCTTGTTATTGCTCTGTGTCATGGAGATCCTGCAGCTTTGGATCAACAGGACTGGCCTTTTTCTCTATCCCAACCATTTGCAGATGACAGATTTTGTAGTGGACCAACTCAGAGCCCTGGATCTGGGACTGGTGGTAGCTGAGTTGGTCAGCCCATGGGCTCTCCCTTATCCACAATCTCAAAGGTGTACTCTAGCACTGCTTCTGCTAGATCAATCAGCAGGAAGCAGGGTCATCTCTCCTGCTCTAATGCCTGCTGGTGGGAGTGGGAATGGGAGTATGCACAACCTCACCCATGCCTCCAAAGCCATCTCCACTGTGCTGCCCAGTCAAGGTACAAGGCCCACTCTTCTGAGTGCTATAACCAGTGAAAGGGGAGGGCTTGGTCTCCTGCTCTCATGACATCTCCCAGCTAGTGCAGGGGACAAGGGCAAGGGAAAATCATCACCCCTGCAAGCATGCCATTTTGATGCTCTTGGCCTTGGGGCTGGCTCACCTGTGCCTCCTCATCAAAACCCTTCTGCCCAGGCATAGGGTATAGGGCCTGCTCTCCCCAGTGCTGCAGCCAGTGAGGGACAGGGTCAGCTCATCTTCTCTCATGACTCCAGGGTCAGCTATCCCAGCTGTCTCAGGTGGTGAGGGGGTGAGGGGATGGAGTGCACCTCCCCCTACCCAGGCCACCTCAACAGAGGAGTGTCAGGGCTAGCTCTCCTGCCTTCTTACCCTCAGGGCTGGCTCACCTGCTACCCCACCAAAAGGGTCAGCTCTACTGTCCTATTCAGGTGAGGTGAGGGGCCCAATTTCCCTAGTTTTGCTTCTGTTAAGGGGCAGGGATAGCTCTCATGAATTCATGACCCCCTGGGAAGCTTTCCTGATTGTCAGAAGGGCAAGGGACTGGAGGGAGGGCATCACTTCTCTGCCTGTGCCACCCCACAGCAGATGAGTGACAAAGTCAGCTCTCCCACACTCATACCCTCAGGACTCACTCAGTGACACCTTCCCCCACCCCAACATGGCTAGCTCAATTGTGCTCCCTGAGAAAAGTGTAAGGCTCACTCTCCTAAATGCTGTCTCTGGTGAGAGATGGGGCCAGCTCTCCAGAGTGCTATATCCAGTAAGAGACAGAGCCAGTTACGCATAGCCCCTGGACATCCCCATGGTCCCCAGCAACTGACTACTCTGACCAGGGACATCCCCATGTTCTCTAGTAGTAATATGAGTCACAGACACTTTCACCAACCCTTGCTGCCACATAGCCAATGGACTCAGACATAACCCTCAATGGCAGCAAGCAGGTACCTATGGCCTGCTTGTGCAGTGCACTGGAATGAAGGTCTGTGGGTGGAATGGCAGTCTACAGGTCTCTGTCTCTCTTCCTGCTCCCACACTGTGCTCCTGAACTTGATTTATTTTGGTTGGATTTTTATGAGTCCTAGGCATAAGACAAGCTTTGGCCACCAAACCAGGCATCAAATTAGAGTGAACAATGGACTGCCATCTGTTTTGCCCCTGACTGATATAAAAACAACACGAACAAAGTGACTTTTTTGCCCATTGCCAGAGGAACATGCTTCTAAGAAGTAACAACCAAACATGCAAACTAAAATATAGTAAGATGAAAAAAAACCTGTCACATCGAAGATGGACACAGCAATCCAATAGGTGAAAAAAGAGTACCAAGAAAAGGCACAAGGCCCAAAGACCTACTCATTGTTACAGTCAGGGGTCCCATAAAAAATAATAAGCTAATAGCTATACTATGTAAACAGAGAACCTGGTGCAGACCTGTGTAGGCCCTGTGCTGGATGCTTCGGTGTCTTTGGAGGAGAAGGTCTTCATGCTCCATTGAGCTGGGATCAAAGAGGAGTGGGGGATGATTGTGGATTTCAAGCTACAGAGAAGCATGAGACAGGAACAGGAATTGGATTTCAGGAGCAGTAGGAGAGGTGTGGGTCTTCTTTCAGCCTACTTGTTGCCCTGGGAAGAGCTGTCCTTGGGTTAGCAGGACATGTCTGCTGGAGTTGGGGGCTGAGATACTGGAATGAGTGAGGGGAGGGAGATTACAAGGAGATGTTCTGTGGAATTCACAGGAGATATGGGAAGAAGTGAGGGCAGACTGCAGCTGGTGTTTTGCTGCAGTGTTAGGAATGAGGATAGAAAACTGGGTCTCAGAATAGTAAGAGAAGAGAGGTCTATGAGTAGATTTCCTGGTTTTCTGGCAAGAAACTTACCCTATTTTTTATTAACAGGAGACAGATCACATGCCAAGAGACATACCATAAATCCAAATTATCTTCTCTCTCAACCCCTTGAGAAAATTCATAGTAACCATCCATACACAGGCAGTAATGAATCCCCTGCTCAAAGTGTCCTAATGAAACACCATACTGATTGATGAATTCAGTCAAAGTCTAGAGTATGGTTTTTATGACTATCAATTTTTGTCAAAAATTAATAACTCCCAGCTGTCTTAATTATGGTTTTGTTGCTCTGAAGAGACACCATGACCATGGCAACTCTTATAAAGGGACACATGTAATTGGGTCTGGCTTACAGTTCAGAGGTGTGGTCCATTATAATCATGACAGGAAGCATGGTGACACGCAGGCAGACATAGTTCTGGAGAGGTATCTGAAAGGTTTTCATTTGAATCCACAGGCAGCAGAAAGAGACAATGAACATCTGAGACCTCCAAGCCCACCCCCAGAGATATACTTCCTCCAAATAGTGCCTCTCCTCTATGGGCCTATGAGAGCCATGTTCTCTCAAACCACCATACCAGCCTTTCTAACAGAGTTGCTAATGGGAATGCTTGAATTAAATGAGTGCTGTATTTACTCAGAAGATGTACTACATCAGACATTACGTGGTTATATGAAGTTTTCTCAAAAAGCTTTGTAGATCCAAGTGGTCAGGAAGTGGCTCTGGAGCCAGAAATCCTAATGCTAATTCTAGTATTGTACTGACAGCCTTGAGCTTCAATAGTGCACATGAATCTCAGGTGCACAATGCAGGGTAAGTTAAAGGAACTGAAACCAGAAGTCTGCACACAGCATCATCCCATTTATGTGACATTCTGGGAAAAGGGAAATTATAGAACAAGAATGGATTGGTGTTTTGCTGCACCTGGGAGCCAAGGCTGGGAGCTGATTCGAAATAGGGGAGTGATCAGAGCTGAATTGACACTGTCTTCTGTCTTGCCATGTCTTATTCCTCAAAACTCACAAAAAAATACAACAAAAGAGCAAGTGCTGTGGGGCTGGGAGATAATGTAGTTTGTAAACTGCTTGGCTCTGCAAGCACAAACACCTGAATTTGATTCCAGGAACCCACGTTAACAAGCCAGATAGAGAGGCTGGAGAGACGGCTCAGCTTTTTAGAGCACCAGCTGCTCTTGTAATGGTTTGATTCCTAGCACCCACACAGTGCCTCACAACCATCTGTAATTGCAGCGTGAGCACCAGGTACACATGTAAGGAATGAACATACATGAGAACAAGACACATATTTTAATGTCAGATATGGTGAGTCGTGCTTGTTATCCCAATGTTAAGAGGGACTATACAGGCAGATCCCTGTGGTCCAGCCAGACTAACCTAATCTGGGACATAAATACAAACGAAGCCTACAGAGAAACCTGTTCTACAAAAAACAAGAAAGAATGACACTCAGGTTGTTCTCTGGCCTTTACATACATATACAGTGTAATTTTAATTAGATGCAGAATTAAAAAGAAAAAGTCAAGGCTTTTAAAATTCCCATTTTGCCATTTAATTACCAAATGACCTAGCTGTGGTTGCTTCATCTCGGTGAGCTTCACTTTGTTAATGTCAAATAACAAATAATGTAAATAAAAGCAGCCTCATCTAAAAACCCATACAAGAGCTGTATGAGTTAATATGGAAAAGGGATTTATAGTCTGATAGCATGGGAGATCTGTACAATGTATCGTTGTTAGCATCATGATCCTCACCACCCTAGTGTCCATCCACCTGCCTGGTCTATAGCTAGTCTAATGGCTTCTGATGACTCTGACTTGAACCACTCATTACTCTGTTCCTACTGCAAACCCAGCTGCTTCCTTCTCCAGGAGCTTGTCTCCAATCCAACCCACCAGCCAAGCATGGCTTGTTCATCATGAGATGTGCAAATACAAATGCCCAGTCTCCTTACTAAGAGCTGAAAGGCCTTCCTAGTCCCAGAATGCCCTGCCCTGTGAGCTAGGTTTAATCCTCAACTAACATTGCACTTCAGGCAAACATCTTTCACACGTTGTCTTTGTGGGGAGTAAAGTGACAGATGTTTGGATTCTGGAACCAGGAAACCTAAGCTCATTTCCTGGACTTTAGGGATCTCCACATTACTAACCTTACTCTGTGACTGTTTCTTACAAGATTTAACATGGCTCAACTGCTTGAAGGGGAAATCCTACTGAACAGTTTATCCATGTATACAGCACTGTGAACTAATACGCAGATAACAAAGATTCAGAACAAATCTGTGCTTTCATAATCAGTATACTTGTATTAGTACCCCAGAACTTAGTAGTCCTAGAGACCTTAGCATTACTGACTCCATGATAGGATTATTATTCAAGCCATATCTCAACATGTAAGTGGTACCACCTGACAAAATGAAAACAAAGAATTAGTCCATCAAATTCCACAGTTCTGGAAACATCTCTAATATACAAACCTTGCTCTTTAGTTTCTGTAGTTCCACTTCTGGCTAACTGTTCTTGCTAACTGAAGTATCTCAACCCAGAATGTGGATTTTGTACTTAAGATCTCATCCTGAGAAAGGATCAGGGATACACTGGGAACCTGATCATCCAGGGTAGTCAGCAGCCTGCTCATGAGGACCTTCTATTGGCTTAAACTCGTATGTGAGCCATGCTCTCTAGCGAATACACCACATATCTGGAAGCCACAGCAATATGCACAGTGACCAAACCTTGAGACATCAGGGGTTTCAGAGCCTCATGGAATGAGGATGAGTGTGGTAGTCAGAGGACTCCTAGATGGTGCACAAATGGAGATGTTCCACTTCCCCAGGGCTCCCTTTAATCAGTCAATGCCTAGGACTTCAGAGAGGTCTGGCAACTCTACCCCAAAAGGAAACAAATTAGAAAATCTGTCACTATCAGAGGTAAGTCTGATTAAGGCACTTTGTGTTTGAACATATAGGAGAGTTTGGCTATATCTTTGTCTCTTTAAGTGTATGAATGTTCATAACCACCTCTGTTGTCTTGTGTGTGTGTGTGTGTGTGTCAGTGTGTTTCTATGTGTCTCTGTCAATTCTCTTTCCCAGTACTGACAGGCTTTCTCTCATTTGAGACTATAAAGACCAATGCCCTCTCCTTTTGGAGAGCTGAATCCTTTTGGTTTTCCCAGGTGTCCTGGGGAGAGGAGGAAGCTCAAGAACTAGAGTGTTTGCTTGTTTCTTTGCCTGGTTGCTCCTCATGGTCAGGGATGGTACCTGTGTGGTGTGAGAGGGGCAGGGTTTCTCATCCAGAGCCCCCTGCCTCTATGTTGACTACACATACAGCGAGAGAAAAATAATTCCACCGTGTGAGCATTCCCTCTGCTCCCTGCTTGCACTAAGCAGCCCCCAAAGGAAAAGAGAAAGTTTCACTCCTTTCTCTTCATAATTTATATCTTCTTCTCAATCAATGATCCTTAAAACTCACCATTCTCTGACAAAAAGTAGAAAAGAAAAAAAAAACACCCCTGGGTCAGGCACAGAATTTGCTTCCAAACAGCCCAGCCATGGCAGAACAGATTTTTCCCTTCTGTTCAACACTAACCAAGAAACTTTAAACAAATTTCACTAGGTCCTTTTTTAATAAATTAAAGACAACTGCTAAAAAGATTTCCTCTGTCAACCAGTTGGGTCCAGATAATAGAAAATGAGTTATAAAAGTTAGAAAAGTTTGGAGGTATGAATAGGTCCCATTGGTGGAGGTAGCTGTGAAGCTGTTTATCAACAGAGAACTGAATGGTACAAGACCATTTCATAAAGTGAGCTGTATCACCTTCTCTGATGACAAGACACAAACTTGGAAATATGCAGGAAATTTCTGATGTCTTACCATCTGTCAGAAGAATATCTCCTAGCTGAAAGTTCTGCCTTCAATCAAAAGATACACTTGATTATCTCTTGGATTGACAACAAAGATTCCCAGTAATATGGGCAGAAACCAACATCCCAGGACTAGCTCAACACCAAATTCCTATAATTACTCAACTGACCAGTTAAGCTACAGCTCTCCAGATTAAACACTACCCATTGACCACATACGGTTTCCCAACCCAGGTGAGGGACATAGTGTACTACCACACCACAGACAGCTCTCAGAGAACGTGGCAGGAGAGGAGTCACTCCCAACCAAAACAAGGCATGGGCCTACTCAACTCCATAGAGGCAAAGGCCACATCATGATAAAGCCAGTTAAACTTCTGTTTCACCACCACAGAACTGGCTTCTCAGAAATCATGTGACTCGCAGTCTGCTAACCTAGGTGATATGCTTGGAAGGTCCCTGCCCCCACTGTATACTTCCTCCCTTGTCCTCTCCCACCCCCACTCGATTTCAATAAACAAGTTGTCCCCTGACACAGTCTCATGGGTCTTCTATACCCATTATATGCTCTACAGCTTGAGACTTTGAGATCCTGAGACCTCCACATCCCGAGATGTGCCGGTGTGCAATAGTTGATTGGGGACAAAGGTACCACAACTCTGGAAGCAAAATGGGAAATTTCAGTCCATAATGCCCAGCTTGAAGAGACAAACATTCTGGTATCCTTCCAGTCATCCTGGAATATGCCTCTTCTGCTTATAAAGAAACCTGAGGGGCTGGAGAGATGGCTCAGAGGTTAAGAGCACTGACTGCTCTTCCAGAGTTGCTGAGTTCAATAAGCAAACATGGTGGCTCATGACCATCTGTACCCCTCTGATTCTCAGCTATAGTGTAGATATAAATAAAATAAATTAAAAAAAAAAGAAAGAAATCTGAGACCTCTGATTCTCATGAGTCTGATTCTTCCAGAGAAACAGGGTTCATGGTTTTATACCTCAAAGGCATTCTTCAGCCTCCCATTGTCAAAGGTAAGTCCATCTATCTTTGCATTTACTACTGGGCATGTTCAGAATGTGATCTATATAGGGGGCTTCTTATCCCCTACAAAATACTGTCCTCTATTACCAGGCTGCTAAACTGGTGGCCCAACAAACAAGCCTAACACCATTAGGATCTATTGATTTTGATAACATTCCATGACCCAGTGCTGCCTGTGACTGCACTGGTATGAAACAACTGGTATGACTCCAGTAACTAACCTTCACCAGCCTTTGAGTTGCTCAAACCAAGATATGTTATACCTAGACTGGGTGACTAGCATGGGATGTCTCAGCCAGATGCAAGATGTTTATGCTCAACTACATCCAAAAAAGAAAAAGCCTTTAACCATGAAGGGCTTCAAATGAGAGAACAACACAGTGGAGGACTCTGGGAAAACTGGCTGAAAACAAGATCTGGCTAGTTGGAGGGGGATAAAAGTACTTGGTTGTTTTTATAGATACATTTCTGACTGGTTAAAAGCATTCCTCAGAAAATTTTCCCCTGTGCCCATGTGTTTGAGACTCTCGCCGGCTTTCTTTGTGTCAATGTATCTGGTTTTACATGGAGACCAAGAGAGTACCAAAGGCTTATGGTCTAGGATCAAGAATCAACAAATAGGACCGCTGAGCTAAATCCCCAACCCCTCTTTCTTTTCTATTAGTGTCAATGTATCTGGTTTTACATGGAGATCCAAGAGAGTATCAAAGGCTTATGGTCTAAGATCAAGAATCAACAACTGGGACCTCATAAAACTGCAAAGCTTCTGTAAGGCAGAGGACATTCTTAATAGGACAAAATGGCAACCAACAGATTGGGAAAAGATCTTTACCAATCCTACATCCGATAGAGGACTATTATCCAATATATACAAAGAACTCAAGAAGTTAGACTCCAAAGAATCAAATAACCCTATTAAAAAAAATGGGCTGTAGAGCTAAACAAAAAAAAAATTCTCAACTGAGGAATATCGAATGGTCAAGAAGCACCTAAAGAAATATTCAACATCCTTAGTTATCAAGGAAATGCAAATCAAACCAACTCTGAGATTCCACCACATACCAGTCAGAATGGCTAAAATCAAAAACTCAGGTGACAACAGATGCTGGTGAGGATATGGAGAAAGAGAAACACTCCTCCATTGTTGGTGGGATTGCAGACTGGTACAACCACTCTGGAAATCAGTCTGGAGGTTCCTCAGAAAATTGGACATAGTACTACCTGAGGATCACAGCTATACCACTCCTGGGTATATACCCAAAAGATGGTCCAACATTTAACAAGAACACATGCTCCTCTATGTTCATAGCAGCCTTATTTATAATAGCCAGAAGCGGAAAAGAACCCAGATGTCCCTCAACAGAGGAATGGATACAGAAAATGTGGTACATTTACACAATGGAGTACGACTCAGCTATTAAAAACAATGACTTAATGAAATTCTCCTAGGCAAAGGATGGAATTGATAAATAGCTTATCCTAGATGCCTAGAACAAATGAAACTCAACCAAAATGTGAGTCACAAAAGAACACAGCAAATAGTATGCACTCACTAATAAACAGTGGATATTAACCCTGGAAAAGCTTGATTCAAGACCCCAAGATACAATTCATAAAGCACATGAAGTTCAAGAAGAAGGAAGACCAATGTGTAGATGCTTCAGTCCTGCTTAGAAGGGGAAATAAAATACTCATGGGAGGAAATACAGGGACAATGATTGGAGCAGAGACTGAAGGAAATGCCATCAAGAGACTGCCGTACCTGGGGCTTGATCCCATCTGCAGCCACAAAACTCAATCACTATTGCTGAGGCCAAGAAGTGCTTGCTGACAGAAGCCTGTTATGGATGTCTCCTGAGAGGCTCTGCCAGAGCTTTCCTTATACAGATTAAGATGCTTGCAGCTAACCATCATACTCAGCATGGGGACCCCAATGGAGGAGTTAGAGAAAGGCCTGAAGGAGCTGAAGGGGTTTGCAACCCCATAGGAAGAACAATATGAACCAACCAAACACCTCAGAGCTCCAAGGGACTAAACCACCATCCAAAGAGTAAACATGGGGAGAACTCATGGGTCTAGCTGCCTTTGTAGCATTGCCTGGCATCAATAGGAGGAGAAGCCCTTTGTCTGGTGTGGGCTCTTTTCCCTAATGTAGGGGAATGCCAGGGTGTTGAGGTGGGAGTGGGTTGGTGGGAGAGGGAGCATCCTCACAGAAGCAGGGGAGGGGCAATGGGAGAGGGGGGAACTGGGTAAATACATAAACTATCCAATAAAAAAGGAGCTATCTCACCAAGAGCCAATATTCCACAAACCTTCCACACCCTGCAAAATTTTTATTCAAAATTTTTCTCCATTAATTTATTTATTTGTTCATTTTACATCCCAATCACAGAACCTCCCATTTTTCCTGAGACCCCTCCTCTCATGGCCCCTTTCCCATCCCTCCTCTCCTTCACCTCTTAAAAGAAGGAGGTCTCCCTGGGTACCAACTCACCCTGGCACCTCAAGTCACTGCAGGACTAGGCACATCCTTTTCACCAAGGCCAAACAAGGCAGTCCAATTAGGGGAACGGGATTCACAGGCAGGCAGCAGAGTTAGGATTAGCCCCAACCCCAGTTGTTGGGGAACTACATGAAAACCAATCAGCACATCTGCTACATATATGAAGAGGCCTACTTCCAGCCCTTCTTTACTGTTTGGTTGGTGGTTCAGTCTCTGGGAGTCCCAGAGTTCCAGGTTACTTGACTCTGTTGGTCTTCTTGTGCAGTTTCTACCCACTCCTGGTTCCTTAATCTTCCCTCAACTCTTCTACAAGACTTTACAAGCTTGTCTAATGTTTGGCGTTGGGCCTCTACATGTTTTGTTCAGCTGCTGAGTGTAGACTCTTAGAGGGCAATTATGATTTTGTCTGGAAGCATATTTGAATATCATTAATAGTATTATGAACTGGTTCTCTGGTGAATCTTTGTCCCTGCACTTTTTATAAGCAGGACAAATTTTGAGTCAAAGGTTTTGTGGGTGAGTTACTGCCTTTATCCTTTCATGGGGAGTGGCTATAGGAAGTGACCATTTCAGACTTCATATCTTGCACTGTTTGAAATCTCAGCTAGAGTCACCCTCATAGACTCCCTGGAGCCTCCCCCATCCTAGGTCTCTGGCCTTACCACTCCCTCCCCCTGCCAATTTCCTTTCACTCTCCCAAACCTTTCTCTCCCCTTATCATCCCCTTCCCCATTCCCTTTTCCACCCAGTTCTTTCCCTCTATTACCTCTGAAGACAACCTTATTTCCCCTCTGAGTGAGATGCAAGCATTCTCCCTTAGGCTGTCCTTGTTATTTAGCTTCCTTGAGTCTGTGGATTGTAGCATGAGTATACTGTACTTTATGGCTAATATCTGCTTATAAGTGAGTAATACCATTCATGTCCTTTTGGGTCTGGGTTATCCTATTACAGATGATTGTGAGCCACCATGTGGTTTCTGGGAATTGAACTCAGGACCTCTGGAAGAGCAGACAGTGCTCTTAACTTCTGAGCCATCTCTCCAACCCCTGGCATGACATTTTCTAATTCCATTCATTTGCCTGCAAATTTCATGATGTCCTTGTAATTCCCTGAATAATATTTCATATGTAAAGAACTCAAGAATTTAGACAACAAAACCCAAATAAGCCAATTAAAAATGGGATACAGAGCTAAACAGAGGATTCTCGACAGCGGAACCTGTAATAGCCAAGAAGCAGCTAAAGCAATGTTCAACCTCATAAGGGAACAATCATAAGGGAAATGCAAATCAAAATGAGTCTGAGACTCCACCTTACAACTATCAGAGTGGCTAAGATAAAAAACTCAAGCAACGTTACATGTTGGTGAGGATTTGAAGCACAGGGAACACTCTTCCATTGCTGGTAGGAGTGCAAACTTGTACACAAAACTGGAGATCAATTTGGCAGTTTCTCAGAAAATTGGGAAAAGTTCTCCTTCAAGACCCAACTAGCTATACCACTTCTAGGCATACAGCCAAAAAAGATGCTCTACCATAACACAAGGACGCATGCTCCACTATGTTCATAGTAGCCTTAATCATAATAGTCACAATCTGGAAACAACCCAAATGTCTCTCAACTGAAGAATAGATAAAGGAAATGTGGTTCATTTACACAATGAATACTCTTCAGCTGTTATCCAAATCCTTTAATCTTCTCTACTTAGTCAAATGTTTGCTACACAAAGGCCCTAAGTTCATTCCTGATCTTGCCAGCCAGGAACAACCTGTTTCTTTTCCCTTTTCTGTGTTTCCTTTGAACATATTCTTTTAAAACTGGCCAATCATAAAAGACTGTGGGGTTGGAAGCAACCAGTGGGGAAAGGACACATCACCTGTATTAAAATAAAAACCAAGTATACTTCCTGGTGTTTGCTAGTCGGGTTTAGATTCTGGTTCATCCTTTCTATATGAGGAAGTTGCCTAGCCAAGCTACTTTTGCTTTGCTCCTATGTTCCCATGTGAGACACTATGATTATTCTGTTTGTTTCTGACATACTGGCCCTTGGAGTCACTCTAAATTATATAAAGCCTTCATCTATGTATCTGCCTTCTAAATCTTTCAAACACTAAGCTCTTATTTCTAAATTAGAAAATGGATGCTTTCACTCTTTCCATACTAAAGCTTTTGGTACCACTAGTTTGTATTTGCATACTCATATGCACATCCACACATGTATGGGTTTGCACATGCCAGCAAACACACACACACACACACACACACACACACACACACACACACAAATACACACACACACAAATATATAAAACATAATGTTTTTTTAAAAAAAACCTAAAAGAAATCCACACACAAAGAAAAGTTCAAGGGGTTAAATTAAGGTTAGGGCTAGAGTTAGGGTTAAGAGCGAGGGGCCTTAAGCCTAGAGAAGGAATGAATCCAGAGCTTTCAACTCCAGTAGAGAATGTAGACACTATCCTAATGATGGAAGGGAACCAGGGACCAATGTTAAGCATGATAACTGCGTGCTTAGATTCACATTTTACAACAGTTCTACAGACTTGTCTGTAGACACCTGGCTAGGCAGGAAGGTAGGAGTAGTTGATCTCAAAAGTCTCACCTATTTTAGTCTTTGGTTCTATGGCTGAGAAGGCCATGAAACACCGAGTTACATTTTCATTTTCCAGGTAGAGTTACACTTTTCTTTTTCCTCATACAACTCCCTTGGTGTGTGCTGGTACATGTGTGTATAGCTGTGTGCACACACTACCCCACAGCATTTGTATAGCTCCATATCTGTGTTGTAACACATTTGCATACCGTGGCAAATCAGCTTTTTCTGGGGAGGAAAGGAGCTGCCTCTTCCCACAGAGCAAGCTAGGTTGCCGGGAACAGAAACAACCAATGGTCAAGGAAATCCCTGATGCAAAGCCCGCACATGTGTCCTACCAGTGTGAAAAGGACAAATGTTTAATAAAGGCTTAGTCTAAGATTATTGTCAGAGGAGACAGTTACTGGAGGCTTGTACCAAGCTCAGGAACAGCCTTGGTTACCTTGAGTTTTAGACTAGTCCTAGTTACACAACAAAATGTTTCCTCACCAAAAAAAAAAAAAAAAAAAAAAAAAAAACCACTAAATTATTTTAAAAGCAATTGCATTTTCATGGAATATTACATTGTTAGAGAAAAATGCAAAAGCAAATAAACAGGATTTAGCAGATGATTATATGATGAATTTGGGATTTCTCTAGATTCTGGTTATAAAAATTTATCTAATCATATAAATTAAGAGAACAAAGGATTTGGCCAGACTCCGGGGCCGGCGGATCCCTGCCCTCAGCAGCTCTCTGCTCCCAGGCCCCCTGGAGGGGAGTTCTCGCCGCCTGGTCAGGCGGGCACTCCTGAGGCAGCAGAGCGGAGGAGACCACCAACGCTGCCCACCCCTGCCCACATCCCTGGCCCAGGAGGAAACTGTTAACGGCCTCTGGGTACCCGTAGAGGAGGGCCCAGGAGCAGCAGGTCCACCGCGTCTGAGACACCGCACCTGAAGGGACCGACCGGATAAACAGTTCTCTGCACCCAAATCCCGTGGGAGGGAGAGCTAAACCTTCAGAGAGGCGGACACGCCTGGGAAACCAGAAGAGACTGCACGCTGCACACAGTACTGAGCCCAGAGGAAAACACCAAAAGATATCTGGAACCCTGGTGCACGGAACCTCCCGGAAGGGGCGGCGCAGATCTTCCTGGTTGCTGCCGCAGCGGAGAGCCCGTGGGCAGCACCCCGCAAGCGAACTTGAGCCTCGGGTCCACAGGTAAGACCAACTTTTCTGCTGCAAGTGACTTGCCTGGTGAACTCAAGACACAGGTCCACAGGAACAGCTGAAGACCTGTAGAGAGGAAAAACTACACACCCGAAAGCAGAACACTCTGTCCCGATAACTGGCAGAAAGAAAACAGGAAAACAGGTCTACAGCACTCCTGACACACAAGGCTTATAGGACAGTTTAGCCACTGTCAGAAATAGCAGAACAAAGTAACACTAGAGATAATCTGATGGCGAGAGGCAAGCGCAGGAACCCAAGCAACAGAAACCAAGACTACCTGGCACCAACGAAGCCCAATTCTCCCATCAAAACAAACATGGAATATCCAAACACACCAGAAAAGCAAGATCTAGATTCAAAATCATATTTGACCATGATGTTGGAGGACTTCAAGAAAGACGTGAAGAACTCCCTTAGAGAACAAGTAGAAGCCTACAGAGAGGAATCACAAAAATGCCTGAAAGAATTCCAGGAAAATATAAATAAACAAGTAGAAGCCCATAGAGAGGAGACACAAAAATCCCTGAAAGAATTCCAGGAAAACATAAATAAACAAGTAGAAGCCCATAGGGAGGAGACACAAAAATCCCTGAAAGAATTCCAGGAAAACACAATCAAACAGTTGAAGGAATTAAAAATGGAAATAGAAGCAATCAAGAAAGAACACATGGAAAAAACCTGGATATAGAAAACAAAAAGAAGAGACAAGGAGCTGTAGATACAAGCTTCACCAACAGAATACAAGAGATGGAAGAGAGAATCTCAGGAGCAGAAGATTCCATAGAAATCATTGACTCAACTGTCAAAGATAATGTAAAGCGGAAAAAGCTACTGGTCCAAAACATACAGGAAATCCAGGACTCAATGAGAAGATCAAACCTAAGGATAATAGGTATAGAAGAGAGTGAAGACTCCCAGCTCAAAGGACCAGTAAATATCTTCAACAAAATCATAGAAGAAAACTTCCTAACCTAAAAAAAGAGATACCCATAGGCATACAAGAAGCCTACAGAACTCCAAATAGATTGGACCAGAAAAAAAACACCTCCCGTCACATAATAGTCAAAACACCAAACGCACAAAATAAAGAAAGAATATTAAAAGCAGTAAGGGAAAAAAAAAAGGCCAAGTAACATATAAAGGCAGACCTATCAGAATCACACCAGACTTTTCCCCAGAAACTATGAAGGCCAGAAGATCCTGGACTGATGTCATACAGACCCTAAGAGAACACAAATGCCAGCCCAGGCTACTGTATCCTGCAAAACTCTCAATCAACATAGATGGAGAAACCAAGATATTCCATGACAAAACCAAATTTACACAATATCTTTCTACAAATCCAGCAATACAAAGGATAATAAATGGTAAAGCCCAACATAAGGAGGCAAGCTATACCCTAGAAGAAGCAAGAAACTAATCGTCTTGGCAACAAAACAAAGAGAAGAAAAGCACACAAACATAACCTCACATCCAAATATGAATACAACCGGAAGCAATAATCACTATTCCTTAATATCTCTCAACATCAATGGCCTCAACTCTCCAATAAAAAGACATAGATTAACAAACTGGATACGCAACGAGGACCCTGCATTCTGCTGCCTACAGGAAACACACCTCAGAGACAAAGACAGACACTACCTCAGAGTGAAAGGCTGGAAAACAACTTTCCAAGCAAACGGTCAGAAGAAGCAAGCTGGAGTAGCCATTCTAATATCAGATAAAATCAATTTTCAACTAAAAGTCATCAAAAAAGATAAGGAAGGACACTTCATATTCATCAAAGGAAAAATCCACCAAGATGAACTCTCAATCCTAAATATCTATGCCCCAAATACAAGGGCACCTACATACGTAAAAGAAACCTTACTAAAGCTCAAAACACACATTGCACCTCACACAATAATAGTGGGAGATTTCAACACCCCACTCTCATCAATGGACAGATCATGGAAACAGAAATTAAACAGAGATGTAGACAGACTAAGAGAAGTCATGAGCCAAATGGACTTAACGGATATTTATAGAACATTCTATCCTAAAGTAAAAGGATATACCTTCTTCTCAGCTCCTCATGGCACTTTCTCCAAAATTGACCATATAATTGGTCAAAAAACGGGCCTCAACAGGTACAGAAAGATAGAAATAATCCCATGCGTGCTATCGGACCACCATGGCCTAAAGCTGGTCTTCAATAACAATAAGGGAAGAATGCCCACATATACGTGGAAATTGAACAATGCTCTACTCAATGATAACCTGGTCAAGGAAGAAATAAAGAAAGAAATTAAAAACTTTTTAGAATTTAATGAAAATGAAGGTACAACATACCCAAACTTATGGGACACAATGAAAGCTGTGCTAAGAGGAAAACTCATAGCTGAGTGCCTGCAGAAAGAAACAGGAAAGAGCATATGTCAGCAGCTTGACAGCACACCTAAAAGCTCTAGAACAAAAAAAAGCAAATACACCCAGGAGGAGAAGGCAGGAAATAATCAAACTCAGAGCCAAATCAACCAAGTAGAAACAAAAAGGACCATAGAAAGAATCAACAGAACCAAAAGTTGGTTCTTTGAGAAAATCAACAAGATAGATAAACCCTTAGCCAGACTAAAGAGAGGACACAGAGAGTGTGTCCAAATTAACAAAATCAGAAATGAAAAGGGAGATATAACTACAGATTCAGAGGAAATTCAAAAAATCATCAGATCTTACTATAAAAGCCTATATTCAACAAAACTTGAAAATCTGCAGGAAATGGACAGTTTCCTAGACAGATACCAGGTACCCAAGTTAAATCAGGAACAGATAAACCAGTTAAACAACCCCATAACTCCTAAGGAAATAGAAGAAGTCATTAAAGGTCTCCCAACCAAAAACAGCCCAGGTCCAGACGGGTTTAGTGCAGAATTCTATCAGACCTTCATAGAAGACCTCATACCAATACTATCCAAACTATTCCACAAAATTGAAACAGATGGAGCACTACCAATTCCTTCTATGAAGCCACAATTACTCTTATACCTAAACCACAAAAAAGACCCAACAAAGAAAGAGAACTTCAGACCAATTTCCCTTATGAATATCGGCAAAAATACTCAATAAAATTCTGGCAAACCCGAATCCAAGAGCACATCAAAACAATCATCCACCATGATCAAGTAGGCTTCATCCCAGGCATGCAGGGATGGTTTAATATCTGAGGAAAACCATCAACGTGATCCATTATATAAACAAACTGAAAGAGCAAAACCACATGATCATTTCATTAGATGCTGAGAAAGCATTTGACAAAATTCAACACCCCTTCATGATAAAAGTCCTGGAAAGAATAGGAATTCAAGGCCCATACCTAAACATAGTAAAAGCCATATACAGCAAACCAGTTGCTAACATTAAACTAAATGGAGAGAAACTTGAAGCAATCCCACTAAAATCAGGGACTAGACAAGGCTGCCCACTCTCTCCCTACTTATTCAATATAGTTCTTGAAGTTCTAGCCAGAGCAATCAGACAACAAAAGGAGGTCAAGGGGATACAGATCGAAAAGAAGAAGTCAAAATATCACTATTTGCAGATGATATGATAGTATATTTAAGTGATCCCAAAAGTTCCACCAGAGAACTACTAAAGCTGATAGACAACTTCAGCAAAGTGGCTGGGTATAAAATTAACTCAAATAAATCAGTAGCCTTCCTCTACACAAAAGAGAAACAGGCCGAGAAAGAAATTAGGGAAATGACACCCTTCATAATAGAGCCAAATAATATAAAGTACCTCGGTGTGACTTTAAGCAAGCAAGGGAAAGATCTGTACAATAAGAACTTCAAGACTCTGAAGAAAGAAATTGAAGAAGATCTCAGAAGATGGAAAGATCTCCCATGCTCATGGATTGGCAGGATTAATATAGTAAAAATGGCCATTCTACCAAAAGCGATCTACAGATTCAATGCAATCCCCATCAAAATACCAATCCAATTCTTCAAAGAGTTAGACAGAACAATTTGCAAATTCATCTGGAATAACAAAAAACCTAGGATAGCTAAAACTATCCTCAACAATAAAAGGACTTCAGGGGGAATCAGTATCCCAGAACGCAAGCAGTATTATAGAGCAATAGTGATAAAAACTGCATGGTATTGGTACAGAGACAGACAGATAGACCAATGGAACAGAATTGAAGACCCAGAAATGAACCCACACACCTATGGGCACTTGATTTTTGACAAAGGAGCCAAAACCATCCAATGGAAAAAGATAGCATTTTCAGCAAATGGTGCTGGTTCAACTGGAGGTCAACATGTAGAAGAATGCAGGTCGATCCATGCTTATCACCCTGTACAAAGCTTAAGTCCAAGTGGATAAAGGACCTCCACATCAAACCAGACACACTCAAACTAATAAAAGGAAAAGTGGGGAAGCATCTCGAATACATGAGCACTGGGGAAAATTTCCTGAACAGAACACCAATGGCTTATGCTCTAAGATCAAGAATCTACAAATGGGATCTCATAAAACTACGAAGCTTCTGTAAGGCAAAGGACACTGTGGTTAGGACAAAACGGCAACCAACAGATTGGGAAAAGATCTTTACCAATCCTACAACAGATAGAGGCCTTATATCCAAAATATACAAAGAACTCAAAAAGTTAGACCTCAGGGAGACAAATAACCCTATTAAAAAATGGGGTTCAGAGCTAAACAAAGAATTCACAGCTGAGGAATGCCGAATGGCGAGAAACACCTAAAGAAATGTTCAACATCGTTAGTCATAAGGAAATGCAAATCAAAACAACCCTGAGATTTCACCTCACACCAGTGAGAATGGCTAAGATCAAAACTCAGGTGACAGCAAATGCTGGCGAGGATGTGGAGAAAGGGAACACTCCTCCATTGTTGGTGGGGTTGCAGACTGCTACAACCATTCTGGAAATCAGTCTGGAGGTTCCTCAGAAAATTGGACATTGAACTGCCTGAGGATCCAGCTATACCTCTCCTGGGCATATACCCAAAAGATGCCCCAACATATAAAAGAGACACGTGCTCACTATGTTCATCGCAGCCTTATTTATAATAGCCAGAAGCTGAAAGAACCCAGATGCCCTTCAACAGAGGAATGGATACAGAAAATGTGGTACATCTACACAATGGAATATTACTCAGCTATCAAAAACAATGACTTTATGAAATTTGTAGGCAAATGGTTGGAACTGGAAAATATCATCCTGAGTGAGCTAACCCAATCACAGAAAGACATACATGGTATGTACTCATTGATAAGTGGCTATTAGCCCAAATTCTCGAATTACCCTAGATGCCTAGAACAAATGAAACTCAAGACGGATGATCAAAAAGTGAATGCATATCGCTCCTGAGAGACACAGCCAGAATACAGCAAATACAGAGGCGTATGCCAGCAGGAAACCACTGAACTGAGAACAGGACCCCCATTGAAGGAATCAGAGAAAGAACTGGAAGAGCTTGAAGGAGCTCGAGACCCCATATGTACAGCAATGCCAACCAAACAGAGCTTCCAGGGACTAAGCCACTACCCAAAGACTATACATGGACTGACCCTGGACTCTGACCTCATAGGTAGCAATGAATATCCTAGTAAGAGCACCAGTGGAAGGGGAAGCCCTGGGTCCTGCTAAGACTGAACCCCCAGTGAACTAGACTGTTGGGGAGAGGGAAGCAAGGGGGGGAGGGGTGGGAGGGGAACACCTATAAGGAAGGGGAGGGGGGAGGGGGATGTTTGCCCGGAAACCGGGAAAGGGAATAACACTCGAAATGTATATAAGAAATACTCAAGTTAATAATAATAATAATAATAATAATAAAAAGAAAAAAAAAAAAAAAAAGAGAACAAAGAATTGCCTAACTTTTTAAATTATCTTGACTTTGGTAAAAAACTTAGGGCTTTAAGTTTTATGAAGTCAGGTTTCTTTGTTTTCAAAGAGGAAAAGAAGAAAATGTCTTCACCACTGATTGAATGTACTTTCAGAGATGAACTAGTAATCTGGCAATAAAATGAGCATTCTTTCATTTAATTGTCTGCAAATACTCAACTTCACAAATGTCCTTTGAAAAACATTTAGGATTTTACTATTTTTCTCATCAATTGAGGAGTTGAATATTTATAATTTATTTATTCATATATTCCCAGGATTGGAGATTGAACACAGGGTCTCATGCATGCTAGGCAAGTACTCTACCATAAAACTATAATGACAGTCATACACCGATTATACTTACAGAGATAGAAGGGATAAAACATAGAGGTAGATGATATATAGATATATATAAAGATACATGATATAGATACAGATATTATACCATTGAGCCATACCCGCAGCCATATGTACATATATTACATATACATATATCATATACATACACATACATTCTTCATAGATGGTAAAGTGAGTGGATGTGGACTCGTTTCCTGAAGTGGTTGTAGGGCTGTGTGTGTGTGTGTGTGTGTGTGTGTGTGTGTGTGTGTGTGTGTGTGTGTGTGTGTGTGTGTGTGTGTGTGTGTGTGTATCTGTGTCTGTGTGAGTACATAAAAATATATATATAGTATATGTAACATAAATTAATGTCTAAAATGGACAGTTAACTAAATATATATTATATAATATCTATTTTTGCATGGTTTCATTAGGTTGCCCAAGTGGCAATAGACAAATAACTAGGACCCCTAGTAAAAACCTACCTGCTAAGTAACAGATGCATAGTTCTATGGAACATGGATTTGATCATTTGCGTGATAAAAAAAAGACACCTTTAGGTGAGTGAACACAATAGGTCACACTGAGGGGAAGGCTCCAGAACCCAGCACACTGACAATTCACTAAGGTGTACTGGTTTGGTTTTAAATGGCCAATAATCCCCCCACTGCTTGGAAGATATTTCTATGAAATGTATGCATATTTGAAGACATGTATATATACTACCTAGGGAGAATTTCAAGAAATAAAAATGCATAAATCTATATATGTGGCTAAGGGCAAAAGAGTTTATTTGGCTTATAATTCCTGGTTACAGTTCATCACTGTAGGGTAGTTTCAGAAGGAGGAGCTTAAGACAACAGGTTATGTTGTCATGAATGTCCTCATGCTGCCTGCTAACTTATGTAAGCTCTACAAGCTTTGTTCACTCTTACACAGTTCAGTGACCACTACCTTTGGAATGGTGCTGCCCACAATAGACTAGGTCTTCCTAGATCAATTAAAAATCAAGACAATCCCTCCACAGGCCAACCTTATCTGGATAATTCCTCATTAAGACACTCTTCCTGGGGGACTGGAGAGATGTCTCAGCAGTTTAAGAGCATTTGCTGCTCCTGCAAGGACCCACATCCAGATTAAAGTACAACAGATCTGTTCTCAGAACCCAAGTCTGGTGGCTTACATTCACCTCAAAACTCCAGCTTAAAGAGGATCTGGTCTTTATGCATATTGTACTCACATCCACAATACTCACACTGAAACACACACATACAAACACATAAGAAAATAAAAATAAATCATTAAAAATGTTAAGACTCTCTTCTCAGATGTTCCAGGTTGTGACAAGTTGGCATTAGAAATTAACCACACATGGAAATCAGTTAAGAAAAGGAAATGACATCATTGTGGCGAACATTCTCAAGGCTTTGGTATTCTGTGGAGAGACATTATATAGTATAACACATAGAACCTATCACCTAGAAAGTTAATTTGTCACACTTCTCAGACTGTTGAATTTTCCACCCATATACACAAAAGTTTTTATCCCTTAACCACAACACAAAAGGTACAGACAGGAAATGAGCAAGTCTAGTTCCTAACCATCAGGCCAATTCACAGTGTAACTGCTCATTTCATCTACTACCATTCAGAATCATTTGGTTTTCTTGCAGTGTCTGCTGGCTTTGTGAAGCTTCTTAAAGAAGAGAATTTTGGTTCTAATATACACACTGGAGATATTTGGGCTCCTCACAGATGTTTCATCTCTTTATGCGTGAAATACTTCCTATTTGAAAACCAGCCATCCAGCAAGTACCGTGCTGTTCTTTCTCTGGCCCTTGAAAGATCTGACAAGCCCAAGAGCTGCCATCAAGTTCAGTACAACACAAAGTGTGGTCCTTGAGCACAGAGTATTCCGAGACTACCATTAATACTGCTGTGTGCAAGTTTTGTATTACATGTGTTTCTGAAGAGGAAACAGCTTCTAATGGAAGCCGCCAGATGAGAGAATACCCCGCACCTGCAGGCAAAGCCCTGGCAGCTGCACGTTTTCCCCTGGCCATTGATAGAGTTTCTGAGACAGCTCTCATTGTCTGTGATCAAGCTTGGAGGTGCTCTTGGTGCTTGTGCTTATGTACATGAGAAGTAAGGGAGGAAACTGAGCTATGCACATTTTGAGCCAGAACCACTGTAACCATCCTGGCAGGAATGAATTAAGAGAGTCTAAAGGGACACCCACGCCCCTCGATGAATTGATGGTACCCAAGGGTTTAGAATTTCCTAGGAGTCTCTTGCTAGGATTGGGTAATAGCTGAAGCCTGGTGCCAGCCAGAAGAGTAGCATGTCTCCTAAAAGGAGATTTCACACAATTCTGACAATTTGCCAGAATACCTTGCAACGAGACACTGGTGCTGAGGCAATGATGATGGCTAGGACCATGTCTTGATCAGGACTGCTTAGCTATGTACATCTCTGACCTTGTACTTAAAGCTAAACCTCATATCAGAACTGAGAAGATGGACTCAGGGGAGGGAGTTAATGTTGTACCTCTGTTCCTCTTCCTAATGTGACGATGTAGGCAAAATCACTGTTCTTTATTATTACTTGTTGGTTTTATTCTAATGAGGATAAGGGACCAAACCTGGGTTATTAGGGAAGCTAGGGCCGATGCTGTGACCCTGAACAAATCCACTAAGACCCATAGGACAATGCCTGGGTGTGGAGAGAAGCCTTGAGAGAATCTTTATTGTTGACAGGGTATAGCCTTGTCAAGGACCTATACATCAGACTCCTGTAAATTTGACAAAGCCTTCCCTAGTGTTTACATTCCCAGGGATGGCAAAGCTTGGTTGTGGTCTGAGTGTGAATGCTGTTGTTGTGTGTGAGTACCAGTGTTTAGAAATGGCTGGCCAGTATGTGCAAAACCTGTAACTGCAGTTTCCTCCTCCAGGGTGCCTATACCCTGAGCCTGCTCACCGACAGAGATTTACTACAGGACTAGCTAACTCCTCCTGCTGTGATAAACATAATAACAAATAATAAACAGAATGAAGATTTAGGCTGGCTGTGTAGCTAGTACCACTTCATCAGAATGCTCACAACCTACCTGACCCCAGCCTTTCTGCACAAATGTCCATAAGTCTCTTCTTTCTTCATTCCCTCACCACCTCAGTCAGGTCAAGTCCAAACACATGCAGGTCAAGCTACCTAGGGTGGAATCTGAAACCATCCTATACTGGTATTCAGTAACTAAGAGGTCTGGTGATCTATAGAGGACATGAGCTCACACATAAGCACTTGAAAAACTAGAATTTTTAAGTATGTAGGCATTTTTCTTCAATGAAAAATGAAAATTGACAGCCATTTTCCCTCCAGAAGGCTGTCAGTGGATGTGTTGATATCCAGTATTCTTTGCTATTCTGTTCAGATAGCCTTCATTGAAGACCCCAGAATCGTGAGTATTCTCAGTCAATAGAACCCATCATCTTTACTCTTATTACAAATACTTCCTCCCTAGACCCTTAACCCGAGCAGCTTCTCAGTTAATAGAACCCATGATGGAAGCTGCAGGGCTTTCCTTTTTTAGAGCAATCTCAGTTATCAAACAAGAGGAGGGAGGTCAGGAACATACACAGCACATGCATTCAGAAGACACTGACTGAAGAGATTAGCAAATATTCAGAGAAAAGAAGTACAATGCACAGTTGGGAGGTAATTGAATCAGTATATAGCATGTCTAAGAGAGCAGTAGGGAAGGGCTGTAAGGAAATCAGAGAGAAAGGGGCCAATTGTTTCTAAACATTTATGTGTGCTAGCAACTCAGAATATGTACAAACAGGTAAACGCAGACCTGGTTTATGTATTTAAGCGACTCCCTATGTAGTGGAAATGCTTTTAACTTGGAGGGTCATTATAGAGTCAGCATTGTGATAAAAATCACACAAGTTTCATTTGAAAATAGTTAAGTGATCTCCCCTGAGAAAACATGAACAAATGCCCATCAGCTGCATATAGAATAACTGGAATAGACTAGACAAAACTATGCTACTCTGGTCTAATTTAGCAAATCAGTGACTTATTCTCAGGTATCACTTATAGGAACATGGGTGAGTCAGAGTCAGTATAGAGGATGAATCATGATAGCTGTATCCCTTAAGTTCCCTACTCAACCTGTAGGCAGTTCCACAAGAGCTTTGTCTTGCCCAGCAAAGCTTTATTGCCTTGGTAAGTGTCTGGTACAGCCTTGTGGATCTTGTAACTCTTTGAACTTCTAGTCAATTTCAGCAGCTTTTTGAGTCTCTCTTTGGGGAGAAGACAGATTTTACTCATAGGCTAAAAGTATTCATTGTTTGAAACAGTTTGATATACATCCATTTATGTTATATGAGTGTTAAGAATTTACAAATTTCAGATCTTCTTAGAAAGGAAAAAAGCCCAAGGACTAGATCAGCTACAGTAACATAGTTGGTCTTCATAGTTCACTCGTTCTTTTTTTTTTTTTCAGACATGTGTTATTGGTGGTGTTGTTCTGGTTCTTGTTGTTCTTGTTTGGTTGGTTTTAGTAGGGTGGAGAGGTGGTTGGTTGTTGTTGCTTTTGTGTGTTTCACATTGTTAAGATAGGATCTTACATAGGGCTAAGTAGTCGTGAATTTATTCCCCAGATAGCCGAGGACGATCTGGAATGTCTGACCTGCTTACCTCTACCAAGTGCTTGGATTACAGGCAATAATCACCATACCCAGCTTATGCTGTGTAAGAGATTTGGCCCAGGACATCATACACGATAGGAGTCATGCATATAATCACTGAGCTATATCTTCAGCTCCTACATTTTGCCATAGATTCATCAGCTTTCTTTGGGAGGAGGTTGATCTAACCCCATGTTCCTACCCTCTTTTCAGTCTCTACCCCTTTTTCTGTAGGTCACACTGCATGAGTTTGATACTGGAAGGTACAGGAGTTAGATACATGAAGGCACAACATAGCCAGCGTTTTACCAGATAAGTCAAACCCCAATATTGTAGAGATTATTTTAATAGGTTAAGGAGTAAACCTAGTACGGATTGAGGGTTTAGATAGCTGTATTAGTCATTTTTCTGTTGCTTTGATAAAACACTGTAACCAAAGCAACTTATAGAAGGAACATTTTATTTGGGTTTATGATTTCTGAGTTTTAAGAGTCCATAATGGCAGACTGAAGCAGTCTGGGCAGCAAGTAGCAGACCTGGCAGCAGGAAAAGGAAAGTACAAAGTCACATCTGGAAGCACAAACTGGGAGCAGAGTGGGCAAATTAGAATTGGCAGGAGTCTCTAAACTCTCGAAGCCTACCTCCAGTGTAGTACCTCCTCCTACAAGGCCACACCTAAATCTCGCTAATCAGCACCACAAACTGGAGAACAAGTACTCCACTGCATAAGCCCATCAGAGACAGCCTAATTCAAACCACTGAATATCCTAATTCTAAAGAAACTCTATCATTTGGAACACTCAAACATGTCCCTAACTCACTCACGTCTCACCAGACAGACTGTACCACTTTGCTGAGAGTTCCAATATACCCTGTCCATATATTGGACTTGGATTCCAACACCAAGGAACTGTGGCAGTCCACAGGGTCACCATATTATGGACTGAAATTCTATTTCAATGAGCCTTAGGTCACTCTGATACAATGCTTGCAAAACTTTTTTTTTTAATTACAAAATATCTCATAAAGGTTTCAATGTCTAAATGTTTTCAGTTTCCTGATATTACCCAATCCCAGGAGAGACTGGAGAGTCTCCTATCGTGCCAGGAAAGATGTTGCAGAACTTGGTCTTCAAGGAATGGTTTGGGGAGGGTACAGAAGACTATGGATAAAAGATGACTAGGAATGGAAGCTGAGAGATAATCCTTTTCAGAGAAATAACATCCCATGTAAACCTCCCCGATTTGACCATTTCCTTAGCTCATTCTGTCCCTCACTCTTTTGTTTCTAGTTGACCATCCTTCACCACTGGAAGCACATGCTCTCTCTGTGATTACTACAGGTAGGAAAACCGAAAGTCATCTGTTCTTTCCCACTGTTCCCTCCCAGTCCACCCAAGTAAATCAATGGCATCTTCACCGGGACAGTGTATTATTTCATTATTTTCTCTAGATATTCAGAACCATTTGGTCTTAATGCCTCATATTTTCCACCAAGAACTCCTTAATCTATTCTCCACAGAAATGGATGTTTTTCTATGTATCTCAGACTGTCCTTACACACAATGGGCTTGTGTTTGTCTGCCCTACATGCTAAAAGTTTCTTAGACAACAAGAACAGGCTCCTGCTTATTTTCAAGTAAATTGAATTGGCCCTTTCAAGTAAAATTCCTTTATGACAAAGTGTAGAAGTGAGCATGAACGTATTTGCAGTTATTAATAAGTGATGGCATGGAGGGAAAAATGTTTGAAAAATAATTGTTAGGGTTGGAGAGATGGCTCAGAGGTTAAAAACACAGACTGCTCTTGAAGAAGACCTGAATCTATATTCCAGCACCCACATAAGATTACTCACAATCGACTATAACTTCAGTTTCAAGGCATCTAATATCTGCTTCTGACCTCTGAGGGTACCTGTACTCCAGCACACATGCATGCATTCACACACACACACACACACACACACACACACACACACACACAAATTAAAAATAAAATATTTAAGGGCCCAGTGGGGATAGTGACATAAGTTTCACATAAACAAGATTCAGATTCACGCCTTGCCAACAAATTGGGGGTTAGCACCCTACTCCCCAATCTCACAAGCTTATTTCTTGTCTGCTCATTACACATATTCTCACCCACATCTCAAGGGCAGGAGTTTTGCATTAAGCATAATCATGAAGACAAGAATATATCCCTTATTCTATATATGAACAACAGGCAAAGATGCCCCAATACTGCTCCAAAGCCAGAGAAGAATTCAAGGAATTCTTTTGTACTAAGCATGACTTTGCTCTTTATGCTAAAATGAAGAACAATTCAGGGCTTGGGGATGAAACACTTCTGGGCTGGTTGAATAGAAATATTAAGACATAGATGGTTTCCCAAACTTCAGAAAGTAATCACAGTGAAGTAGCCAAATTCTAGGTGAAGAAAGCTACAGTCATGAGGAGCAGGAATTTATTACTCTGGTTTGGACATAGAGAATTGACTTTGACAGCAAATCTCAGAGCATATGCAATGATCAGCATGATCCCTTAAGATATGCTGGTGTCTACGTAGTTTAAGAAGTGGCTCTTGTTATGGCAAGAAGCTACGCCATTTGCAGTCTCTGTACATGGAACACGGGAAGCTTTATTCATTCTATAATCAAAAAGTGGGCCAATATCTTAGTTACTGTTCTATTGCTGTGAAGAGACACCATGGCCAAGGCAGCTCTTATAAAAGATATAAATGGGCACTTGCTTACAGTCTTAGAGGATTAATCCATTATTATCATGGCAGAAAGCACAGTGGCAGGCAGGCAGTAGCTCAGCACTTACATCCTGATACATAAGCAATAGGGGTTGGGGGCTGGGCCTGGTATGGGCCCTTGCAATCTCAAAGCCCACCCCCAGCAACACTTTCTTCAACAAGGCAACATTCCTAATCATTCTAATCCTCTCAAACAGTTCTAGTCCATGGAGACTAAGAATTCAAATATATGAGCCTATGGGAACAGGTCTTGAATTATTCAAACCACAGGCATAAAGCCTCTAGGAAACATTCTTATGGGTGGGCTAGAAGAATGTCAAGCAATTTTTAGTGCCTTTGATGATATAGAATAGAATCCTTACTACACAACAGGTGAGGGAAAGTAGAAGCGTACCACTCATTCCAGCCAAAGGTGCTGAGCCTTTGTGGATGGTGTTGGTTGCTCTAGCCCATCTCTTCCAGTGGCCAGACACTACATTACCCACATTTGTCAGTATATAATTCAGGTTCTCTTCAAACGCTTACAAGCGTCTGAAACAGTACCCTAGAACAAACTAGTTCCTATGAGCGTCCTTAAGACTCCCTCTGACCATTGTATTTCAGAGTCTGAAATTTGCCCCTGTAGATCTGCATTTGAATGTTGCCAACCTAAACCCACTGAAGGATTATCACTGCAGTGCATAGATTTCTTGGATGGTGTGGAGGATGGTAGGCTGAGCCCTCCACTCGCCTTTTTCTTTTTCCTCCTTCACTAAACTTTGAACGTCATGGGGTCAAAGAAATTGAGGAGGGCCCAGGCCAGATGCAAATGGCTAGAGAGGAGTGCAGATCTCAGGGACCTCAAAATTTGGAGAAAACCTCTTCACCAGTCCCTCAAAATGGATTGGCCACTACAAGTTGGAAAACAGAGTGCACTTCTACCCAATAGAAATTTATTCTGGGAATTAAACAATTTCACAAATAACTGATCATAAAGTCAAATTACTTTTCTGGATTTGAACTCCATATTCTTCTGACACAAATACGTCTGATAACTTTTCTCTCTCTTAACAGAGACAACCCAGATTACATTGATTTTCTTCAGGTCTACAGAGTGGTAGAGATAAATATTAAGTCAAGTTTGCATGAAATGGACCATTAGTCTCCAAAACTTATGGATTTTTTTTACAAGTAAAAGAGAGTAGTGTGATCCTGACTTTGGGACCGACAGAATGGAAATTTGAGACTCTGCTAGGTAAAAAGGCATTTTTGTAATGGGATTATCTACATTACAGACTGAAATCCACAGTGGTGATTGGCTTGGGCCATGTTTAAGAACAGTGCTCTTGAGGTAGTGTTTGCCCCAACATCTAGTTATCTGTATCTTCAGGCCTATATCTTAGCCTTTCCTCGGCTTTATATAACTGAGCAATGCAAACTATGCTCCTAGTGAACTATAATTGGGATAAAAGTAACTCACAGGTCTGGGCTGTCCTTAAACATCCTTCTTCAATTATGTAAAATTTTCTGGTGACTCTTATATAAAATTATTGTATATATTCCTGTCAAATATTATGAAAACAGTAAAAACATAGACAAGAAATTTTTTAACTTTGTATCGGTTATGTTTTAAAGAATCTTCATTTTCATTTTCAAAGACATATCTTGCTAAAATGGGTTTCTATACTATGTTAGATTCAGAGCCAGTTTAAAGGGTACAGATCCACTTATATCTCCTGGATTTCTAAGTTATTTTATTATTGGGAAAAGCTGACAGGATTATTGCTGAAAAAAATCTAACTGCTCCCATAGACATTAAACGTCCTTACTTTGCAGCATGGCAATTGTTTATACATAAGCTAATTTAGAGTGTATGAATTAGTTTTCCTTTAAAGTGAGTAAGGGTCTGAAGAGAAGGCTCAGCAGGCAAAGGAACTGGCTGCCATGCCTGACCTCAGAGATCCACATGGTGGAAACAACAATGAAATTCCTACAAGTTGTCGTCGGATCTTTACAGGTGCATTCTGACATGCATATGGACACACATATACACACAACCACAAAATACATAAGTGTGAATAAGAGGAGACAAGTATATAAGTTTTGAAGTATTAGGACCTATATCATTGTGTTATGATTTCCTACTGAAAACAAGGTAGCCATACTGAAAGAGGTTAACATATTCTATGAAAAATCAGATTCGCTAAGTCATACAACATTTACCTAAATTTTTCCTTTATTTATTTCGGTGTGTGTGTGTGTGTGTGTGTGTGTGTGTGTGTGTGTGTGTGTGCAATATGTACACATGACTATTGGTTGCACTTCTCTGTCATCCTTCAGTCTATTTTTGAGACAGGTTCACACACTGCACACAAGTATCACTGTTTTGGCTAGTCTGACTACCAGCATCTGCCTGTCCTTGCCTCCCAACACTGGAGTTATAGACATACACAGCAATACCTTGAGAAAAATAATTGAGAAATTCAAACTCAGGTCCTTAAGCCATGTTCCCATTCTTTAAAAATCGGTTTTCTATCTTTGGTAGCAAAACTAGTTGATTACTAACTCCATTACATCACCCAACAAACCAGTAGTGAGTGCTTTAGTTATGGCTGTATCGGTCATTACACCTTAGCCTTTGTGTCTTCTCCCTAAAAAGGGTAAATCAGCCTCTCTTGCTTGCATCCACTTTTTCAAATCCTTAAACATTTTTCAGTCAATCACATCTCCATATTTAAATGCTGCATGACGTACAGTTCGAATATAGCATTGCTAAAGAGTGATTCCAGAAATGTGTCATGATTCTTCTTCTTTTCCAGCAAAGTCAGTTTGTAAAACTAGGAACTCCCTCAGAATCTTTGTCTCCCAAAAATTCATGGTGTTTCCTCCAAGAAAACTGTGTGGCTGTAGTTGATTATTCCACTTTAACCTCCCTGGTGGTGGCAGCAGCAGCGCAAGTTCCTTCCTACCCACCCCAATTCCCTGGATTCTCAAATGCAAAATATCTACGTGGCCTTATATTTAATATCGCTTAATGAGCTCAATGGCTGGGCCATTCCCAGACTTCCACGGTGCTAACACCCACCCCATACTCCTGAACTTACTGAAATTTATGCTCCATCTTTCCTACCCTAGACTCAGTTGGAGGGTCGGGGTGGGTTCCAAGGCCACTCTTACACGACTGTATGCTTCTTCTTTTGCAGCCTCTAGCCTGGATCTTATTCCTTTTCTGGCATGATGAGTCTGCTTTTCCCCTTCCTGTGTTTTTTGCCGAGGAATCCTAAGAGTCCTGCCTCTGTCTTCCTGACCAGCCATTGGCCGGTGGCAACATTATTTATCAAAGTCAACTGGGGGCAGGGACTCTCAGCGTCTCACGTGCAGTCATGTGAATCCCCGTGAAATTTTGGGAACCCAATTACCATAATACAATCAATAAACCAAATCCACAACAGAAAACAACTTTATAAATAACTAACTCTTATTCATCTAGACCAAAGTAGCACAATAAATTCTGGTTCTGGCAAAGTTGGGGGGGGGGGCGGGTTCTGGTGATCTCATTCAGTTCACAGTTGATGGTAACAGTAATTGATAAAGAGACTGGATATTTAGAACCAAAAATTGTATAGTTGTCTCATATGCGAAATTAACCTGAATGTTTTTATTACAAGTCTCCATCAGATTTTACCATAGTGGGTACCCACCAGCTACATAAGCTCTAATGGAACTATTCTAATGTAATTATTTGGAAAGAAGTAGGGGAAGATAGATTGCTTCATTTAGGGACTAAGGATAAAGCCATTCAAATATTATTTCATACATTATTTATTCATATGATTGCACACAACAAACCTCCTTCTCAGAAGGACTCTAGTCGGCTCTCTGAGATATATAAACGTTAAAAGCATTTTTAAGTGGTAAATCAGTATTATTAAAAAATGAGGATGGTAAAAGAAGACGAAGTCAGAAGCAAGCTGTACTTGGAATTTAACTTCTCAGCAACAGTGAGTGTGCACAGGGAGAAATCACCCAGTGTGAATGAGAAAATCATCTACGTATTGGGAAAAAACATGGCCTTGCTGGATACTAGGGCCTGAATGAAATTCATCTGTGATTGGACTAGGATCAAAGAGACCCTACCAGAGAATGTGGGTGCTGCCTCTAAGAACATGTCCACCTCCCTTAAACCACACCAAAGCTGAAACCGTGAGTGAGGTTCAAACTCTGAGTTCATTGGGGAGTTAAGTACGTTCTCTTCTCCCTGCCGCTCTAGTATCCTGAACTTCTCATCTTAGGGGAGGGACAGAGAACTTGCATCTTTAGTCCAGACAACCCAGGGAGCAGCAGCTGATCTTGCCACATAGTAAAATTGATAATTGATGATAGACTTATTTATCTTGATAGACCTGTCTATCTGTGATAGACCTGTTTATCTTCTGACTTTAAGTGGAATCAGAACCAAAAGCCTGACTTGGGAAAAAATTATCAAGGAGGGATGACCATTTTACGATTCTCAGGTACTTCAAGCCCTCCTCTGCCTGAAGTTTGTCTTTCAAGCTTTTCACGGGTATACTAAGAAGGCTCCTGGCCTCTCCTTTATCTTTGAATTCTGGAGGCTGTTCTGTCAAACTTGAAACCAGTTGTAGGCACCATGGAGCACTGTGGTTGCTACATGGCCAAAAATGTGTCCAGAAAAATACTCTTTTATTTTTTAATAAAACAATATAATATTTAATGTATATAATACCATTAAGATGTTATTTTTATATTAAATTATTTTATTTACATTCTAAAAGTTGTTCCCCTTTCTGGTCTCCCTCCTCCAAATTCTTTATTTGTTTGTTTGTTTGCCTGTTTATATGGGTTTTTCTTTTCCTTCTTTCCTTCTTTATTTTTAAACTCCAGATTTTATTCCCCTCCCAGTCCACCCTCTGATTGTTCCACATCCCATTCCCCACCACCCCCTGTCTCCACCCACCCCACCCATCCCACCAGATATCTAAACTTCCTGGGACCTCCAGTCTCTTGAGGGTTAGGTGCATCTTCTGTGACTGAACCCAGACCCAGGAGTCTTCTTCTGTATATGTGTTGTGGGCCTGATCTCCGCCTGATCCAGTGTCTGAGAGATCTCGGGCGTCCAGATTAATTGAGACTGCTGATACTCCTAAAGGGTTGCCCTCCTCCTCAGCTTCCTCCAGCTTTTCCATTCAACAGAGGAGTCAGCAGCTTCTGTTCATTGGTTTGGTGCAACTGACTCTTTCAGCTGCTTGTTGGGTCTTTTGGAAGGCAGTCATGATAGGTCCTGTTTTATGAGCATCCCATAGGCTCAGTAATGGTGTCAGTAATAGGCTCCCCTTGAGCTGGATCCAACTTTGAGCCTGTTGCTGGACCTTCTTTTCTTGAGGCTCTTCTCCATTTCCATCCCCTAAATTCTTTTAGAGAGGAAGAATTATGGGTCAGAGTTTTGACTGTAGGATAGCAACCCCATCCCTCACTTGATGCCTTATACTCTTAGAGCTTCCTTGGGAGGAATCTTTTGTGCTTCTCTTAAAAGAAAATCCTGAGAAAAACTGTTTTCTTTCACATATTTTTTCTTCTTTATACAAAAAGGTCTGCTGTGGAATTTGACAATCTCTAACACTCTGTAAGAACACATTTTACATATATTTACATAGCTGTTGCCTAATTAAATAAAGTTTGACAATTTACTCAGAGCAAAGAGATTGAGCCTAAAACACCCACTGAATATTTATAGAGTACTAAGGTTGCAATATGAAAATGCACCACTTATGTCCACTTATGATAGACACATGCATAAAATAGTATTCTGGTCAATGTTTTAAAATTTATCATTGGTAAAATATGTTCACATTATAATTTTTTATATCCCCCTACTAATTTGAAAGAAAAATGTACACATAAAAAATGATTATCCACTGACAGTCTGTAAGCACCACATTTTAGTCAGAGCAGCCTCATGGTCATGAGAGATAATCTTTGAATAACATCTCACCTCCACTCATTTTAATGGATACTTTACAATCATACCACTATGTATGCATGTGCGCGTGCGTGCACACACACACACACACACACACACACACACACTCACATGAGTGTTGCTACCAAGCTCAACTAAAAATTGTTTAGCCTTACCATGGTATAAAAATGACACACTTTCAGGAACCAGTATACTTTCTGATCTTGAGCTTGGATCTTTTCAGGAATATCACTATGCACTATGTAGTAGTCTACTCTCTTGTGGTGCATCAGAGTGAACAGCTGAAACAACATTCATGTGACTAAATCATGATGCTGTGTAAGCTTAGAGCATGACCTGCATTTTAAATCTATGATATTCTCAACCTAGGATAGTTAAAGGAGTTGAAAATATCTGTCTCATTTTGAGTTAAGAATCCTCTGTCTGTAGTTCTCTGTCACCAAGCAACAATGTAAACAGTAATGTTTTCAGACCATGATCTAGCCTAGACTTGTATAGACAATACCATGTGGGTCTGTGTAAAGTGTTCTCCGTGATGCTCTGACAATGATGGGATCACTAAATAGCACATTTCTCAGAGGTCGCCCCACCTTTAAGCAACCTTCAGCTGTATGTACAAGTGCATACACACACACACACACACACACACACACACACACACACACACGCCAGTGCCCTCTTGGTTTTATTCTTCTTGAAATCTATAAATATTACACATACCTTTCAGGTTTAGATCAAGAATGTGAAATACAAGGAAATTTGAAAACCAGAGAAAAGACTCACAGGTCATAGTGCCAGCCACACTAACCTGGCAACACGCATCTGAAGCCACATAAAGGTATAAGGAGAAAATTGACTCCACGGAGAAATACCTTAACCTCCCAGCACACAGGCATTCCTCTAGAACACAAACATCTTCATACATACACCACAAAAACTAAATACATTTAAATTTTTAAAATAAATTTGAGTATGATTAACCTAAGAGAGTGAGAAAATAACTGTTCAATAACTTAAAATTATACCTAAATAATACGAACATAACCCATGAGCTCATCTGTGAAGGGGAAAGTACAGGGACATGAAGGCAGATTCAGAATCATCATTTTGGTTGGTTTGTTTCTGATTTTGTTTGGTTTTGATTTTTGGTTTTGTTCTAGCAACTCACTGAGTTTATGAACTACAGTACACTACTAGCTATCGCATGTATCAAACTTTGTTCCCTAGCCAGGAAATCCTTATATACATTTTCAGAATTCATCCCCTCTCCTCAAAAGAAAAGACAGGGCAAGGAAGCTTGAAAAAAAATGAAGGACTTTGAAGTAAATAAGATGTAGTTTAAAGTTGAGGCTGAAGTGAATGCGAGCTGTGTGACCTTCTCAAGTTACTTAATCTCTCTGATTTCCATTTCCTAATCTCTCAAGATCTTCAAAGAGAGAGCATACAAGAAAAATGGGGTCAGGAAGTCTTGACCAAACTGTTCATAAAGGACAGATTGGCTTACATGAGATGGATCAACCACCAGTAAACAAGAAAATGTGCATCTTTGTGTAGTTTCCTGGGCTCCTCCTTTCAAAGTTTTCACAATAAAACATAAAGAAATGTGTAGTTTAAGAACTAATACTTCTCCCAACCTAAGTGCCAGGAAATTGGGTCAAAGGACAACATTCTTCAAAACAATATCACATGTTTAACAAATAATCTGCAAGCTGCAGGTTACCACAGGAATTTCCATTTCCTGTTCATCTTACAGTCCAGTGGAGAATGGGACTGTTCTACTCTGCTGAGTCATCCACGGTCCCAGGCATCTTCTGCTCTTGTCTTGGTCTGAGAGTTCCAAAACAGAACTCAGATTTCTTATATATGAATAAATGTGTAGGCCAATAGCTTTGGCTCATTCCCACTAACTCATAAGCCAATTATGCTGTATAAACTAATTTAAGTCTTGCCATCTGGTTAATTACCTTTCCTCAGGTTCAAGCGTTTGTCTTTGTCAGTGCTTGGGGAGAATCCACTGTACCTGAATATTACTCAGGGTCCTGTCTCTCTTTGCCAGAGATCCCATCATCTAATCCTGCCTTGGCTCATTGGCTATAGGCATTTTATTGACATATGAATACTTTTACACAGTCCATAAGAGATGATCCCTACAGCCATCTTCTGCATTGACATTACCTCATAAGCCCTTCAATGCCCCATTGTCTGAGCTTTATTTTTTTGTAAGCAAATGAGTCTTTTGCTTACATGTCTTTCCATGAATCATGTGTGCAGAGATCAGAAAATGTGTCAGATTCCCTGGAACTGGTGTTACAGACAGTTGTGAGCTAACCATGTGGGTGTTGGGAACCAAACACAGGTCCTCAGGAAGAGCAGTGTGTCTCCTAACTAGTGAGTCATCTCCTTAACCCCATTCTAAGCCTTTTAACTCCTATGCTAAGAAACACTAGTACCAGACGGAGCCAATGGAACACCGAGGAAAAAATGGCTGCAAACAGCCACAGCAGATGATGTGGTGAGAGGAGAAGGAGCCATTCTCTTTTGGTGACTGGGTCAAATCTCACACAAACAAAAAGTCAAAATAAATATAAGGCAGAGTCACACGTGATAACTTGGGCCTATCATCCCAGTTCCTCTGAAGCCTGAGACAGGAGGATGACTTAGGCTAGGGGTATAAGAGAAGCCTAGTCAATAGAGTGAGACTGTCTCAGAAGCAAAACAAACACACAAAAAAGAAAGTTATAAATAGCCTCTCTTGAAGACCATTTCTCCTGTCATTTCTTCAAGGCCTTCCTCATGCTATATGGTCTTCTCCTGGACCTTCCTGTGTCTGCAGTCTACCACCATGCACTCAACAAATGCAACCACCTACAGGTATGATATCTCCAGGGGAGTGAGGTCTATGATGCTTTCCTCATCAGAACCTAGCAGCATTCTCAACAATCCACTGCATAGTTATGAAAAAGGGAAGTGCGCATTAACCAGTCACCAAGTGAGATAGGTCAACCATCAGGCTTAGTGAACATTATGATACACAGGAAGAATGTGGTCACTGTTTACAACTGTTTGCATGCCAATAATGTGAATCATAATGCCAAGTCAGCATCAGGGAAGGAAGAGGTAGAAGGTGAAGAGTAACAGAAAGGGAAGAAGAGAAGAGGAGAGGAGAGGAGAGGAGAGGAGAGGAGAGGAGAGGAGAGGAGAGGAGAGGAGGAGGAGAAAAGAGAAGAGAAGAGAAGAGAAGAGAAGAGAAGAGAAGAGAAGAGAAGAGAAGAGAAGAGAAGAGAAGAGAAGAGAAGAGAAGAGAAGGAATAACAGATATTACAGAAAGTTTCTTCCCCATTATACTGGAGTGCTAGGCACTCAGCTGAGTTCAAGAAGGAAGGTGGGAGAATGACAGTCCCTTGGAGAACATAACAAACAAAACTATTTTTGGCTTGCCTTGCAAATTTTCCAAGGTCTACTATGTTCTAAGATGTTCAGGAGAAATGAAACACAATGAGGGACTGTATCTGTCAAGTGTGGTCTGGCTAGGGACATTTCTAGGCATCAGGTGGCTTGTCTACCTGTCCAACTAGCCCATAGTCAAGTCTGGTTCATGGTTCTTCCATTCACATAGCCTGTAAGAGGGCTTACGTGCAATGAGACAAGCTCAATGACATTGCAAAAGGACGAACACTAAAAATGTTCATTTCCCTGCTAAAACATCTAATACAGAAATGAATTATGTGTATGTACACTTGCAAGTTTATGTTTGTATGCATACATATGTGGTTGTGGGTTTCAATATGTGTTCAAATGTGTTGGTGTGTATTCATTTGTCAGTCTTAAACCTCAGGTATTGCTCCTTGGAGATAGTCCACCTTGTTTTTGAAACAAAATCTCTCACTTGGTGAAACTCACCAAGTAGGCTAGGTTGGCTGGCAATTGGACCTTAGAGATATGACTCCCTGGAGTTTTGATTTCCCTTGCCACAGAATTATAAGATTGCACCACTACAATGCAAGTTTCATTCATTTCCTAGTTTCATTTCAGTTGCTGTGATTAAATTTTCTGACAACAAGCAACTTATGGGAGAAAGGGTTTATTTTAGTGCACAATTCCAGATTACACTTCTGGAAGTCACAGAGCTAGGAGTTTATTGGGCACATCACATACATAGTCAAGAGCAGAAAGAAGAGAATCACACATGTGCTCACTTGAATGCTGTGTTCTACTTGATTTTTTTAAAAAAACCTTATTCAGTTCAGAACTTTCTTTCTAGAAAATGGTACCATCCACACCAATTAACTCTGTTAAGACCAGTTCCCATAGTAATAACCACAGAACCATCCAATGTAGACAAGCCCTCATTTAAATTCTCTTCCTAGATGAGTCTCTGTTATGTCAAGTGGACATTTAAAACTAATTATTTTCATTGAATTTTAGGGACAGAACTCAGATCATCATGTTTGTATGGTAAACCCTTTATTTATAAGCTATTTTCCAAGCCATGAAGTGAAAATCTAAAGTAAAAAATAAGATTCAAGATTTACTGGTATGAGGAAATTATTTAAATCTTACTATATTGCATTATACCCTGGAAACCATTGGGATCCTTTCTTCAAACTGACACTAAACGTAAATAAAACTTTACTGTACCTGAAACATTGAAAAAAACCTCAAAGTTGGCATAGTCTTACTGAAGGGCACATTTTATACAGGGCTATATTCATATTGTAAGTTTGGAGTAATCATCAAAGAACAAAGTTAGTAGTGGTGCCTTCCTATCTGTACTCTTTGGAATACATTGGAGTTTACCCCAGCTTCCAAAGATATGAGCAATATAGCTCTATATACAAAAGCATTCTATAATCACTTGCTTTACTGAGCATTTCTGCAAGTACAGATGCCTATGATATATGGCACTTTGCTCTGTGCTAACTTTAAAAGACAGCTGGAGAAAACACGGGTTTACTTTGGCTTAGACTCTGAGGCTACAGGCCACCATGGTGTTGGCAACCATGGCATCAGGAGTGAGAGGCAACTGTTCACATTGTTTCTGCAATTAGGAAACCAAGGTAAAAGTTGGTGCTCAACTCAAATTCTCCTTTATATTCATTCTGAAATTCTAGTCTACGAAGTAGGAGTGCCATATTTCGGGAGCATAGTCCCACTTCAAGTAACACAATCTAGAAACTCTCTGTGGATAGATTCAAAGATGTACCTGTTAGGGGATAATAGATCCTTTTAATCAATATTAATCATTACATATGTCTTGTATACATGAACTTGTGTAGATGTGTGTGTGTGTATGTGTGTGTTCATGAAATGCTTGTAGGAGGTTTTTTATCTTTATCTTCTCTATAATTAAAATAAAACTATGTTCCCTCAGAACTCTCCAGGAACCAGCTGAAATGTTTAGAGGTGACAGAAGATCAATGAAGGGAGTACACATCCTCCGAGGTGAGGTGCTTACAAAGTCGCCTTCCTCGTGAATGTTTGATTTTGCCTTTAATCATTCTCTGGACAAGCACACCTTGGTAGGATGCTGAAGGACATAAAAAAGTACATGGGCTACCAGACAAGAAAGTAAAACGAAACTGAGAATGCTATGTATAATAAAGGACCCTTGAGAATCTTTCTTCTACCAGGATCAAAGCAGCAAGGGACACTTTCCTCCTCCTCTCCTAAATCAAATTCAGGAAAACCATTCTGGAAACTTCGCGCACAGGTCAGTCACTATGAAGACACATGAAGTATTAAAACAGTCACTCTCATTTTGTTCTTCAAAGGCATGGCCATTAATAACTTCTGAAAACATCCATTAATTTTCTTCTTTCTGCTTGACTGGTATTTCTGTACCAAAATACTCGGAAAGCAAGGAAGGAGGGAAATGAAAGCCCGAGAGTTCAAAATTCAAAAAGTTTGTACTGGAACTCATTTATTTATATTTCAGAATTCCAAAGCAGATTAGTTGGAAGGTGTCCAAACCTCAGAAGCCAAACACTCTGCCAAACATTTTTTCAGGCTTGGCAATCAGCAGTAGAGTATGGCCAGATCATTAAAGAAATCCTGTTCTGTATTCCCTTGAAGTTCCTAAGGCAGAGTTTAAACAAAAATTATTTCCTTCAGAGACTCATCTGCATGATAAGTTTCCATCTGTGCATCAGAAAACAGCACAATGGATTAGCCACCTCACTTGGGAAAAATAAAAATAAAATAAACCTACATTTTATTTCTCTCTAGACTTCCATGACAGTGTGTCCTCAAATGGAGACTCTGCCTGTTGCCAATCTCTTAGAGTTGTTTGTGACCTTTCTGCCTTGTCTTTCATTTTGCAACAGTCATGGAATGAGAGTTCACTGGGAAGATGATGAATGTAGGCTGCACCAAAGACCACTGGAAGAAATAAAAGGCCCTGTGTTCATGGACAGGGAGAAGACACCAAAATGAGATAGTTCATTTAAATTGTCACAGTGATAGAATCTGGAACCAGCTTGGAAAGGAGTCAGTGGAAGGTCGTCTAAGGTGGACTGGCCTGGGAGTAGCATGGAGGAATTTTCTTGACCACAATGACTGATGGGGGAAGACCTGTCTTAGTGATGGGATGTATATATAAGTGGAAAAGGCAGGCTGAGCAACAGCATGAATGCAGAAATGCATCGCTCTCTTCTAGCGTGGACTTAAGGGATCCAGCTGCTTCAAGCGACCATGAAGTCCTTGGCAAAATGGACTACAACCCGGAAGTTTGAACGGAAACACTTTGCTCTTAAGTTGGGTTTCGTCAGGGTATTACAGCAACAAGAAAGACACTAAGTAAGACAGGCAATGCTATATCTGAGGAAAAGGAAGAGGAGAAAATGTATTCTAGGCATCTGGAGATGTACAGGTACTTAAATGTACATGGCACCAATGCAATCAACATAGCCTTTATGAAATGCATTAGGGAGAGTATTCTGGGAAAGCTGTGGGATAGGGTGAATGGTAAAGGCCATGGCATATCAGGCATTTCATGTGTTGTAATTCATTCTCTCTCTCTCTCTCTCTCTCTCTCTCTCTCTCTCTCTCTCTCTCTCTCTCTCTCTCCTCCCTCTCCTCCCTCCTCCCCTCCTTCCTCCCCTCCCCTCTCTCTGTCTCTCTGTGTTTCTATCTATGTATAACTCTCATCTGATCTGTCTCTCTCTGTCTCTGTCTTTCTCTCCCTCTCCTCATTCCAATCCATGTCCAACCCTGTTTATTTCCTGAAACTACAACTGATTGCATGGAAGCATGTATTTCTTACCCACAAATTAAAAATACTTGGATATGAGTTCTGCGTTCTGTATAATCAGTTTGTCTTATAAGATTAAGTCGTTTCATTCCATCTGAATTATTTCAAGTGCCTTTTCTTTTAAATCATCTCTTCCAGAAACCTAGTAGGGTAGCAGATCACACAGGAACAAGACTGTATGAGAGACACTAATACAAGTGCTTTCCCATTGTCCTGGTAAGCTTTAATATCACCTTGACACAACCTGGAGTACTCTGAGAAGAGCAGTTCAACTGAGGAATTGTCTAGAACAGATTGGCGTGTGGATAGGTCTATAGGGATTGTTTTAAATATTAATTGATAAAGAAGGACCCAGGCCACTGTGGACAATACCATCCCTAGAAAGCTCACAGTCACAGAGCGTTAGTCCATGATCATCAATGTGAGAAGCAGACAGGCATGGCACTGAGCAATAGCTGAGTGTGTTAGAACATGCTCCAAAAAAATGAAGTCATGTGAGAATTCTGAGTAATTATGAGAAAACTCCCCCAAAAACAAGACAAAATTCTTGTGGCATCAGTTTCTTCAAACCATGGAATTGCTCTTGGGATGCTTTGTTGTATTCTTCCCAGGTGTAACAGATAGGAGTAAATTTACTTCAGATTATTCGTTATAATTGGATATTGTTATTTGTTTATATGCCTCAATGGAAACCCATGTTTTGCTACCTGTGACTTATCTGCCATGTACAGTTTTTTCTCGTGATTGTATGATTTACTCAGATGACTTTTCTTAACCCTCAGAGTGCAAACTGTCTGATGCTCTGAATAAAGTTGACTATTGTGTGAGATGTTAATTCACCTCATTCATTGGCTCCATTCTCCCAGGTCCTACAACCTCATGACTGGTAAACAGCTGAGAGTATTAGCTCCTGGTCCTCAGCAGGCAGAGAGAGAGAGAGAGAGAGAGAGAGAGAGAGAGAGAGAGAGAGAGAGAGAGAGAGAGAGACAGAGAGAGAGACAGAGAGAGACAGAGACAGAGACAGAGACAGAGAGAGACAGAGAGACAGAGACATTTGGCGGAATAGGCTTTTGAAACCTCAGTACTCATCTTCAATGAAACACCTTTTCCAACAGGCCGTACCTTATAGTCCTTCCCAAATAGTTCCACTAAATGGGGACCAGGAGTTCAAATGTCAGAGCCTATAAGGACCATTCTCATTCAAATCACCACACAAGGCAAGCAACTTACAGAGATCTATCTCTGAAGCCCTATGAAGAGTGCTTTAATGTGACATTATTCCATTGCATCAAATATGGAAATAGAAAAAATTAGTGATTTAAATAAGCATGTATTTGGAGGTTGCTACTAAAAGGCATTGCTTCACTTCCTAAGAACCAGGATAGAAGTCTGTAGGAATCTCGTAGCCCAGAGAGGAGCCCACAGACACCCCTATGCACAGTGAGGAAATAGAGCTTTGTTCCCAGCCTCTTGGGATTACAAGAGACTCATACACCTGATACTCATGTCCTCCCTTTCATGATGAAGCTCATTTCCCACTCATGTGTATGTGGCACAGCATATCCCAGTTATTTAGGATTCTGTTTGTAAAATAGGGTCAAATGTTTTTAAGCTTTTTTTTAAAGCTGACTTTAGAGCTTAATTATACTTATATTTATATCACATTTATACACACACACACACACACACACACACACACACACACACACTAGTATTTTTAATCCTGTGCTAATACTGACAAAATGACTGGTTTTATTTGCCAAATTTGAATCTGACTGATAATTCAGATTTTCAACCTTCAGACATGCTTTCAAATCTGAATGTTTGCCACACTTGGAGATATCGCTGTCAGTGTGCCATATTATTTTGGAAGTAATGTTGACTGTATTCAGTAGAGAGAAATTCAAATATGGTTTAACTGACAGCAACATGTTAGCTTTCTAGAGAGGAATTAGGAGTCTTTCCCTGAGTAGAGAGCCATCCTTCATGATGTTTTGGGCCTCACATCCTGTTTCCTTGGTAATGCTAGAAAGGAAAATATTATAACTACCCTGCTTTAGTTCTAGTCAAAAGAATTGAGTACTTCTAGCCCCATTGGGAGTACGACATACTATGTTCTCCTCCATTAAGAGCTAATCCAAGAGCTAGAGAGGTGGTTCAGTGCCTGCTGCTCTTGTAAAAGATTCAGATTTGGTTCCTAGTACCCAGTAAATTGTAGCTTACAACCATTTATAACAACAATTACAGAGGCCTTCTGATCTCCACAGAGGCCAGGCATAGATGTGTTATACATACATACATGCAGGAAAAACATCCGTACGTACACAATCATTAAATCTAAAAAGACGAAAACAAAAACAAAAAAAGACCTTTTATGTTCATTCACCTGGGTCTTTCAATCATTTTACCAGGACATAACTTCACAAGAAGACTGACTAACCTGAAAACACACTCGTGAGATAGGAGGAATATTTATCACCTCCATGAAATAATGGACTTGTCCTCCCAGAAGCCCTCCCGCAATGCAGCCTCTGACACACTTTCCTCATGGCAGTGCTGTAACATCAACACTATGAGTTATAGTTCAGAAAACTATAACTCCTGCTTTTTCTTCTTTTTCTTTTTCTTTTATGTACCTTCCAAAGCATGCATCCTGTGACCCTCTGGCCTATCTCAGGATTTACGGGCCCTTTCTCTTCTGCTATGCAACTGTTTGCTGACCTCCACTGCTGAACACACCTGTTTTCTTATACCTTTTCTGACTCCAAAGAACATGGCTTTCTCCTTTCTTTTTCTCTATCTCCTTCCTCCAGCAGCCTCCAAGTTTGACTCACCTGTGGTTTTCTCTCAAACGCTAATAAAATTGTCCTTGATCTTTTCAAATGTTTTTAAACTCTTTTATTAGTAAAACTAAGACCCTAAAAAGAGAAACCCAGTTAACTTACAGCAATGTCATGCAAAACCTTCCCACAATGCTTTCCACTCTCTTCCCTGTCCACACCATCGGATGACGTCTCTTCTGTGAAGAACTGGACTTCACTCTATGCTCCTATTCTATTGATGCTTAGATTATTATAGTCAGATTCTAGGATACCACTATTATGTGCATTGGTTGCCTAGCTGGGAGGGGATAACAGCAGGCAGTATTTAAAAAGGTTAAATAAGTGAAAATCATATCCAAACAGTTCATGGACTGTGACTAGGATCATACTCTGGCCCCCTCAGCAACTCCACACTGGGTAAATTCAAATGAGTCCCACACAGCTTAGTGTAGGAGACACATAGCACCAGAAACAAAGTAGTGTACCCCAAGGGGTGAAAGGGGTTTATGGCAAAAATAACCATAGTGCCAACTGCATGTTGGAGGAGATGGTATATTATTTCTTAAACTTCTAAAATAGATAGGTTTCCTTAGGGATGATTTTCTGTCCAGGTGTCTAACAAGACAGTTTGGAATAACACTTATGAAAGAAAACATTAGTCTTTCTTTTTCTTTATCAAAAAGCCATTTACCACCCCCTGTCTAGAAATAAAACTCAGATACCATTTTCAGATTTAAAAGAATTAAAGATAAAATAAATCTATAAAAATTACCATATTTTACAAGCAGGAAACAGCCTCCCCTCAGCAGGCGTCAGCAATATCTTTGCCCCCTTGAACTTCCTCTGGATCTCTCCCACACATCTCCCTTACAACTTTATGTTCTTTTTTTGTTTCCATCAATAACCCACAGAGTCCACGAGGTGCTACCCATGTGTGAATAGGTCGAGGGTCATCTAATGGAGCATAAGCAACATACTAGTAGCCACGCGTGAAAGAAAAATGACTCTCCCTCCCCCAGCAACCATCAACTTTAAATACCTCCTCAGTTAGAGATTAATTCTCTTGGTCCCCTCCCCCACCCCTGTTAGAGAGTCAGCCAATTTGATCTGGTGATCTGGTGTCATTGTTAAGGTAACCACAACTACTGTGCATCTGTGTATGCACCAGCCATCTCGCAACTAAAAGACAAACTTTCATAGCTTCATCCCCAACACCCTACAGCTCTCTCATATTTTCTGCCCACTCTCCTGTTAGGTCTCCTGAGACTTGGGTGAAGGAAGATGCTGCAGATACCTCATCTGTGGCTAAATGCTCTCAGTAACTTATTCCCAGCACTTTGTGATAAGTTATTTTCTGCTGATGAAATGAGCCAATTCAAGCCTAATTAAAGTATATAAAGGCAGGTTTATTGGAAAGCTGCTCTCAGATGAGTCCATTGGTCCCAAGAAAGAGGCCAGAGAAGTTGCCATGGGGAGAGATGTAGAGGGGAGGGGGAAGAAAAAGAGTGAAAGAGCATGTTCATGCAGGGAGAGAGAAAATGCAGGGAAAGGGAGAGAGAGAGAGAGAGAGAGAGAGAGAGAGAGAGAGAGAGAGAGAGAGAGAGAGATCAAAATGTCTGGATTATAAAGAAAAAAAGCTCCTAGGTGATGGGAAGGCCAGCCCCTGGGCTGAAAAGTTCAGGGCAGAGAGCAAGGAATGCCAACCATGCCAGTTAGGGAATGAGGGATACTGAGAGAACCTGGAGGCCAGGTCCACTTTGGTATGTTAAACATGCATTTCAGCCCCTTGCCCAGAGTCTGAATCCTAACACTTACCAATTATGAATCTGCTTTCATCAACCACTACTTGTTGTAAGAAAAAAAGAAAGAAAGAAAAAATAATCTCTAATGAAAGCTAAGAACAACAACAATACAAATCTATAGGTATATACGACCATTTGGCAAAAATATTAATAATGTATTCCTCTCCCTGAAATAGCCTATTACTTTCCCAGCTCTGTGATTCTAACCAGATTTACAGTTAAAAATATGAAATCCCTTCATAAGAACAGTTATCAAACCCAATCAGAAAGTAGTTGGTTGTACTTATAACAACAATGACACTATTGTACCATTGGGCCCATCTTGCCAAGCAGCTTGCTATTGTAAGATGCAGTGTCTAGGGCTCAGCAAGACAACTGATAGTTTTGTTCCCCCTTGCAGCCTACATAGCACCTTCTGATATTATGAAAGCTAACCAGCAAAATTAAGAATTTCCAAGTCATTTAGAGATTGATTCATCTACATCTTGCAAGCAAAGTATGTGAAATCTTCAGCTATAAGATCTTACCGTCTAATTATGATGAACAAGTTAGAGAAATGGCAATAGTCTGTATTGTTTTGCATATCACTGAGATCTCCTTGACCACCGGAAGTTATCCCATACCTGGAACTAAGATTTTCAACTGCTAACCCATAATTTCTGGGAGCAGCATTGTATACCCATACAGGGTTTTGTGTTAAGCTCTTTTTCACGTTTCAACTATTGTTTTTAATTAGCTTAAAAACAAGTGGGTGTACATAAATCTTAGTTACATCCTTGGTTTTGGTTAACCTACTCCCATCCTGTCTTATCTATTCTACCCCTGTTCAAGCCTTTAAACTCCCCTCTACAGTTTTCTATCTTATATGTATTTACTATCACGCTCATATTAGTATTTTAAGTCATAAAAAGAGCAATGTAATATTTTCTTCTCCCTTAAAATTAATGTACTAGGAGGAACAAAAGAAGGGGGTTGAAGGCTGATTGTGAGGCGGCATCTAACCTTAATGATTTTCAAGCTAATTTCAACCTACCAACCCAACAAACCACGGAATTATGAATATCACTAACATAAAATTATTTCATAAAACATATGCGTAGTTTAAAACATAAGCTAGAATTGATACATCCCCAGATTATGTCAACTTCATAACATTTATTACAATTGTACGTTATGAGTTAATAATAAATATTCATCAAATCTAAGACACAGATTTGAACATTAGAAATAACACCAATTTATTTACATAACGCTTTATAATTTCACAAAGCACATTTAGAGAGAATTAATTTGATTTCCTTTCACACTATAGAAGTAAGTTGCAGTGCCAGTCACAAGCAGTGCTAATGTATTGACATACACACACACACACACACACACACACACACACACACAAACATCTAAGCGTCTGAGCTATAATTGAAATCTACAGTGACCAATTAATAAGTCAGCTCCTAATAGCCTTTTTATTATGATTAGCAAATGAAAACTGCTTAGTTTTACCTTCCTCCCCACCTCCAAGACTGCCACTCTCAGAAAAAAGGCAGCTGTGTCTTAGAATTCACTATCCACATCAGGTCCAAAAACTCCATGGAGAGGGGACAGAAAATAAACACACATATTACTGCCTTTCCTGCCTACCAACTGACTTCTTTTCCCTGGCCAACATCCTCAAAATTATGATAATGAAGTGGTTTGTGAGACTATGAAAGAGAAGTTGCTAGGCGTAAGCCACAGTGGAGGAGGAGAGGTTAGTTCCTTATACAGCTGCAGGGCCTCTCTTGGCCAGGGAAGGGAGTCGTATCTACAAGAAGTCAAAGAAAATACAGAGAAAAGACTTGATGACTGGTTGGTTCTGCACCCATCCTAAGAGTGGGCTTGTGCTATAAGCCCTCTCTCTTTGGCAACAAATATAAAAGAAATATCACAGAGAAGCACAAAGAGCCAGTCAAAGACCAGTATCACACACTCCCGGGCATTTGTTTAATCCCTTAGCACTTTTAATATAGTTAAGCAGAGTTGACTTAGCTAACAAGGAAGGGTGAGAAATCAAATCAGGATTGTTATCTGTGTTAAACATAGGAGATAGGCAAGATGGGGAGAGACCAAAAAAAAAAAAAAAAAAAAAAACTATGCAACTCTCAACTAATTCTATAAACTACATAGAAAGTAACTTGTTCCAATGTTGACATTTCTGCTCTAAAATTATAGAGCCATAGAAATTAGAAGTTTTTTTTTTAAAGAAGAAACTAAAGGAGGTTCCCTAATTGAACCCATTAACTGAAGCAGATACTAATTTTGTGATGCACACTTATAACCACAGCAGTCAGGAGACAAAGATAGGAGAATCTGGAGTTTTGAGTCAACACGGGCTACAGAACAAGACCCTATATGCCCCACTCCAAATGCAGGGATGGAGGAAAGAGGGAGCGAAAGGGAGAAAGGAAGAAAAGACAGAAGGAAGCAGAGGGGCAAACTGATTTGGAATACTTTCTCCAGCTTAAGGGGGACCCACTTTAGGCTGTGATCTTCAATAGATTGTTGTAGTGTTCTTTATGGGATCAAAACATGGCATGTTTACTGAGTAAGTTTACTTATGTCCAATTCTTTTAACTGATTCCTTTAAAAATAAAGGAAATGAGGCAGTCAATCGTAGGCAACTAGTCATTGTTTGTATAGTCTGGAACTTTCTAAAAGAATGATCCAAATGAGAAAGTTGCTCATATTTCCACCAATCAGTTCATGTCTATCCTGCTCAGTAACATCCTAAGGTCTTTCCTTTCAACACTCAGAGCCTTGAATCCCTTACAACTTGGAGCTGCCTTATAGAGGCAGGGCTATGTATTCAAATAAATGCTCAATTTTAATGTACCAAGCTTATCTCTTAAATTGCCCTTTTTTCAATACAACTACAAACTCCTTGAAGTCTGAAACCGTGATAAAACAATTACGAAGCCTTCTACTAATATTCCTGACAATCAATGTATTAAGACTTAGTCTTTAGTGAGTTCTTCTCATTTGCAAATAGGAATGCAGGGGCCAAGGGAGAAACTAATCAAAGCTCTTAAGCTAGAGACTTCCTTGAAGCAGGCAAATTGGTTAAAACACTCAGCCCTAAATGGGATTTCTCCATCAACATCTTCCCATCAGCCATCAGAGAACCCTAGAGAAGAGGAGGTAGAAAAAGTGTTAAGAGCCAAAGGGCAAACAAGGCCCTCTAAACCATGTGCAGTGACACACACATATTAACTCACAAAGCCTGAGACAGCATGCACAGAGCCTATACAGGTCTGCATCAGATTGGGTTCTTAGAACTGAAAGGAGTGGACACATGTCCCCATCCCCAAACCAGAAGCAGTCTCCAATTGATAACCACTTGCAAATGAAAACTTACTTTCTTCACTGGAGAAACAAACTCCTCTTAAGAATAAGCTGCATGCCCAGCTGTAGATGGCCAAGAGAAAATGAACTCTGTTGCAACTTAGCAGTTTCTTTATCTCACAATGTTATAAGCAAGGTTTTTCTTTCCTTCCTTCCTTCCTTTCTTCCTTCCTTTACTTCTTTTCTTTCTTTCTTTCTTCTCCTCTTCCTCTTCCTCTCCTCCTCCTCCTTCTTCCTCTTCCTCCCCTTCCTCCTCTTCTTCTCTCCATATATTTTAACTTTAACTTTACTTATATTTTTTTTCTTCTCTCTTTTTGCCCTATAGGTCCTTTGGGTATAGCCTGTGGCTTCTTAAGTGTGTAAAAGAATAATTTCAGGGTTTTTTCTGTTTGTTGGTTTTTGAGGGGTGTGTGTTTGTGTGTGTGTGTGTGTGTGTGTGTTGGGCATGGAACAGTTAAAAGTCTCCAAGATCCAGAGAATCTGGGAATTTGTTTTGAGATTGTATCTTCTAGGAATGTCAAAAGCTATACCCAAAATAATGTCTCCTCAACAGGAACACCTAAACAGGAGCTGAGCAAGCATAACAATGGCCATGCTAATGTAGATCGAGGAAAGACCAGGAAGTCTCAAGGATACATACAACTAAGGACCACTGAGAGCATAGGAAATGGTCTTCCCCAGGGAAAAGCACACAATCTTTTCTTCTTGTCTAGTTGGGGTTTTCATCGTTGTGAAGAGGCACTATGACCAACACAACTCTTATAGGAAACCATTTAACTGGGTCTGGCTTACGGTTTCAGAGGTTCAGTCCATTATCATCATGGTGAGAAACATGACAGTGTCTAGGCAGACATGGTAGTGGAAGAATACAGAGTTCTACATCTTGATCTGAAGGCAGACATGAAGAGGCTGTCTTCCACAACCAGGAGGAGTGTCTGGATCACACTGGCCAGACTTGGAGGGATATATATATATATATTCTCAAAGCCCTGCCCCCCACAGTGACATACTTCCTCTAATAAGCCACACATCCTCCAATAAGAACAACTCCTAAGTGCCCATGAGCCAAGCATATTCAAACTCCAGTTATCCAATACCAAACTATCAGTTCTACAGACGATATACAAGTAACATAATATAGACTAAGCGGGTTGCGTTTGTGTACTTAGGATTATATGTAACAATAGTCAAAACAGAAGCCACAAATTTGAAAGAAATCAAGAAGGGCGATATTGGAAGATTTGAAGGGAGGAAAAGGAGAAGGGAAATGATGCAGTTCTATTATATAAAAGGAATAATTTTACAAAGACAAAACTTATCTGGAAAGTTATTTTAAATAATATATATTTTTGTTAATTCTTTGATATTTTCATGCAATATATCTTGACCATATTCATCAACAATTCCTTCAAGACCCATCCCTTCCTTCAATCTCCCTCCCTAATTTTTGTACTCTCTCTCTCCCTCCTTCCATCTATCCTTCCATCCCCTTCTTCATTCCTCTTCAGGAAAGATTATCTTTCAGTAGGTTTTCTGGCCTTCTACAATCATTCCTACCCTCTTCTATCCTGGGTCTTATGTAAAGATTATGGAAAATAGTTAATGCTGATTGGTTTTGGATTGTGGGATGATACATATGTCCTTCCTGCTTTGTAAAATATTTAGTATAATGGGTAAGTACATAATACCTCATAGTTGAAAAACAAAACAAAAGTAACACACACATGCACACAAGAAAGGGCTCTGGGAGTGTGAAAAGCATGATTATATGTACAAGTCACACTGTGTGCATGAATTAAAATATCAGAACAAATAACATTAATATGTACAGGGAATATATGCTAGAATAATTTTAATTAGAAAAAATTATTGAGAACAATAAATTTAAGGGATCAGGCAGAGATCAAAGCAGCTGCTATACAGTGTGTTGTGATGGGGACATCAGCTCAGTTTTGTTGGCTGAAAGATACTTTTACCTATGATAGCCTGTGAATAATTTAATGTAAGTGTGGCCCAAGGATACACACTCAGAATTCCAGTGAGCAACCAAAAATTGACAGAATAAAGAGCATGCCCACTTAGACTCATAATAAAAATTATAGTTTCTGTTTTGTTTGTTTTCAAATAGATAGGAAATTTGAAAAAGAAGAGACGAGAGAAGGAAGGAAGTTGCCCTTTAACAAAGACATTGCCTCAAATTCCTTCAGGCAGATAGGCCTGCAGGGACTAGTATATGAAAGGAGGGCGGGATGCTGGGTGCGGGAAGCATTGGTGTAGAAACAGTTCCAGGAACAGAAGGAATAAAAAGGCACTGAAGTTAGAGGAAAGGGTGTGTAGTCATTCTGAAAGACATAGGAAGAAAAGCCAGCCTTACCAAAGGAAAGGGAAGCTAGAAATTTAATTCCATACTGAAGCTTTAACCAATTGTTCTAACAAAAGAACCATGCAAAGCTATGTATATGTTGTATAACCAAGGGTTAGCCTCAACTTCAAGGGTCATTCCATATGTGGCATTTGTCATGTTTCTTGAGACAGGGTCTCTCACTTGGTCTGGGACTCAATCAATTCAGGCAGCAAGCCAGAGAGACATGTCAGCCTCTGCCTCCTAGGTGCTGAGGTGACAAGCATACCACTGTACAGGACTTTATCAGATGGATTCTGAGAAACAAGCTTAAGTCATCATGATTAAAGCCAAGCTCTTTATCCCTAGAGTCATCTCCCTCACCCAAAAGTTTTGATTGCAAAATAACACAATATAACAGAGGGGAAGGATGCACAGAAGCTACTTGCTACTAAGGTGCAAACTCACACTATGTCAGGCAAGCTAGAGTTCAGGAAAGAAATGCTAACTAGTTCATCTAGATAGCTCTGCCCTCATCCAGGTGGACCTTATTTCCCAGGTCTAGCCAATCATTTTCACTGGAAGATATACACCTTCAGTCTTTCAACAGGGGTTGAAAAGCTGGATTTAGAGAAGTCTCCCAAATTTGAAATATAACTGAGGGCAAAAACACTCTTTAAGGACACTGTAGAACAACTGCATGAAGCAGGAAATGTTAGAGCTGTCACCACATCCCCTTTAATTTATACTCCTTTAACACATAAAAAAAAAAAACCTGTTTAGCCCATCAATAAGAGACCGATCTTGTTGTACAACAGTCAACAATGCATCATGTATATTATATTCATATATAATACCTACATATGCATACATGTGTATGTGTGGTATAATTATATTTCATAAAACTATATCATATACACATGTATCAGTCTGTTCATGTGTGTGTTTGTGAGTTCAGTGGAGAGTCTGCCCCAGTGTATACATCACAGTGCATGTGGCAGAAGACAACGTTGGTGTCAGTGTTCATCTGCCACCTGGTTTGAGACAAGGGTGAATGTCAGGCAAGCTGCCAGCTGTCTACACCTAGCGCTTGCCCACAGGAGCTTGTAGTACTGTGTCTGGATTTTTGCATTAGTTCCAGGAAACCTTATTCAAGTTATCAAGCTTTACCCACTGAGCATTGCCCCAGCCTACAAGATATATTTTTAATGCTCCTGCTGTGACAAGCAATCATGGAGCCATCTTCTGTTTGTCAAGCATGACTGCTGACTTTGCCAGCTATTGGTAACATGCCCAAGCACGCTGCGTAAGATTCTTTCTGACTTTAGTTCAGAGGTAAAGATTATGTGTAATGATGCCACCTGTCCAGTTCCTGTCATTGCGGTCACCATGCAGGGGAAGGCATTATGGGAGTCTCAGAGGCTTCATGACACTAAAGTCTTTTATAATCCCTGGGCTGAACCTGGACAGCTGCATCCACTTTCAAACAGCCACTTACTCTGCCTTTTCGCTAGAGTTTTTGCAATGAATGTTGCCTGGGCTTGATTTCAATTGCGGACAAAGAAGGATCAGGATACTCTGGCAGGCTCATCAGGGTGCATCCAAATTATAGAAGAGTCCTACGGAAAGGGAAAAGCTGTTCCAACAGGTTTCCAGAACTGGGGGGAGGGGGGAGAAAAGTCTGGAGGAGGAGGAAGAGACAGAAATAAAAAGTATCAATGAAACTCCCCAGCTGCTTTTCCTACAGCCTGCAAGAAGGCTCTTCATCTTTTTGATCAAAGTACAGCATGTGTGCCCTTTCTGTCTGTGTGCAGATCGGCTTAAAGTGAGCTCTGCTATTTTAAGGTGGGATTGTTTGAATTTGACTTTAAAAGATTAAACATTTCACAGTTTCCTTCGGCACTGTGCCCCAGAAGGGAAGTAGCAACTTAAATCTGAAGAAACAATATTCAGGAAGTGGGCCCTCATGCTCGGAAAGGTTTTCTAAAGGGAAGAGGTGTGCAGCCCACAGCACAGCTCTCTTCACCAGGGAGAGAAAAGCAGGGGTTCTGACCCTCAAAGAACAAAAGAACAAAGTCTCAGGAAAGTCAGATCATAAATGCCACAATAAAATTATCTTGAAGTCCCCCAAAGCTCTGATTTATTTAGCTTAGGTAAACAATGTTTCTAGCCATTCAATATTTTAAATGTATCCATTCAGAAATTCATTTAACTTCTCAGATTTAGAATAGTTTCCAAAGAGAAAAAGACCATTTCAGATCACTGGCTAAAGCTTTTATGTTTTGTTCTGAAATAGGTCATTTTAATATGTTTCCAGGTTTTCCGGTAAAATATCTTGGTCTTTTTACCTTACAACCTTTTAGTCACAATTCACTGTATGTGTGGGGATGACTTTGACTCCTTTTCCATTCTAGAATATTCCATTCTCTACTCATGTGGTAAGCTAAACATATCTCCACTCTGCCAAGAAGTGTGTACTCATGTCACTAGAATTGTATCATTGCCTCTTAAACAACCTGTTTGACCATTTTTGTGTGTCAGTATTAAATTCACAAAAGAAAACCTCTGATTAATTCCTGTTAACTAATCAGAATTTGTGGGCCCAGAATTTGAGAAGAATTTCATATGATTTTTTGATCACCTATTCAAGAAGACTGCTTCTCCTAAATATAAAACAAGAATTTTATGTTTCTTTATGTTCTTTTATGTTCTTGTCTAACTATTCTCTTGGTAACTAGTAGAAGCTTATATTTAGGGCCAGAAATGTGATCAACAATTAAGAGCACAGACTGTCCCAGCCGTAGACACAAGTTCAGTCCTCAGCACCAGCTTTCAACTGCCTGTCGCTCCAGCTCCAAAAGAATCCACTGCCCTCTTCTGCTCTCTAAATACACTTGCCTGTGTGTTTATTCATGTCAAACACATACAAATTATTAAGATAATTGAATTTATAGAACTTAATAATTTAAAATGTATATTTGAAGTTTTCACATTATGCTATGTGATAATGTGTGTCTCTGGTGCAATATGATGATTTTTTTTCCCAGTGTATCTCTGGTGCAGGGTGATGATTTTTTTCCAGTCTATCACTGTTGTAGGATGATGAGGTAATCAGTGTATCTCTGGTACAGAATGAAGATTCTTTTACTGGAGCAGAATGATTTACTTGTCATGCAGTGTAAAGAGTATAACATCACACTTGGAATCAATGCAATCCAGAGCAGCTATGACAGGAAATAGAGGGCTCTTCCTTGCTCTGATTTGATACTTTTCCTATTTCCAGTCATTTTTTAACTTGTTCTCTTAGCTTCTCGAAAATTGTGTGCAAATGTATAGAGTCTGGCCTGGCCATCTTTTGTAGCCAAGCAAGATTTCCAGTAGTAGGCCTAGGTTGCATTTGGTTAAGTTGTTGGCCAAAGGGATCCTTTGAAGATCTCTAACAACCTAGACTGATGCTCAGACAAAGAAACACTCTCTGAAAACTGACAGTTGGGCCGCACTGCTGAGGACAACATCTACACAGCTCATTGAACATAGAGAGGTTGAGCTGGCGCCTGAATTGAACCTTTATTACTACATTCTGGTGGCGTTGGTATGTAAAGGCCTTCTTCACACTAGGGAAAGCGAAACCTGAATACCAACCCAGTTAGTTAGAAAACCCTCATTCAACAATTTGTCCTGCCAGGAAGATATGCTGGGACAATGGTGATGCAGAACTTATTACAGTGGTCAACCAATGTCTGGTTTAACTTGAAGCCTATACCTAGAGAGGGAGTCCATGCCTTACACTGCCTGGATGGGCCAGAAGCTGGATGTCCAAGAGAACTAACACAACTGGTTAAAAACCAAACAAACAAGTGCAATGCAATGATTTCTAATGATGTTCTGCTATATTCAAAGGTCAGTGTCTTGTCCACTCATCATCAGAGAGGCATCCTGTGGCAGGAGATAGAAACAAGTGAAGAGATCCACAGCTGGAAATTATGCAGAGTCTGAATTGGAGATCTCCATTTCATGCCTCCCTGTGGAGCTTGAGGAACACCTTCAAAGAAGGGCAGGAGTAGGAGATTGTAGGAGTCAGAAGGGATGGAGGACATTAGGAAAACAAGACCCACTGAATCAACTAAGCAGGGCTTATACAAGCTCACAGAGACTGAAACAGCAAGCACAGAGCCCACATGGGTCTGTACCAGGTCCATTGTGTATATGTTATGGTTGTTAGCTTTTTTTAGTATTTTTGTGGGACTTCTAACAATAGGAGCATGGGTGTCTCACTCTACTGCCTGCTCTTGGGACTCTTTTCTTCCTATTGGGATCTTGTCCAGCCTCAATATAAGAACTTTTGCCTTGTCTTAATGTATTTGTTTTGTCATATTTGGTTGTTGTTATTGTTTTGAGGTTTTTTTGTTGTTGCTGTTTTATTGTTTTGGGGTTGTTTTGTTTTGTTTGTTTTTGTCTATTGTTTGTTTATTTGTTTTTGTTTTTGTTTTGTTTTGTTTTTGTGGAGGCCCGCTCTTTTCTGAAAGGAAATAGAAGGGGAATGGATCTAGGGGAGAAGGTAAGTTGGGGGAAGCTGGGAGGATAACTGTGGTTGAGATGTAATGTATGAGAGAAGGATCTGTTTTTTCTTTTTTTTTTTTTTTTTTTTTTTTTTTGAGCTGAGGACCGAACCCAGGGCCTTGCACTTGCTAGGGCAAGCGCCTACCACTGAGCTAAATCCCAACCCCAGGATCTGTTTTCAATAAATAAAGGAGTGAAGGAAGGAGAGAGACAGAGAAAGAGAGACTAGCTCCTTTAATATATGATATTGGAAGAACTGGTTATCCACATGCAAAAGAATGCAGATAAGGTACTATGTATGAAAATCAACTCAAAATGAACTAAAGACTAAAATGTAAGCCCTAATATCATAATACTACTAGAAAAGCAACAATAGATGAGTGCATTATAACTTTAGTCTGGGTGAGGACTTTTTTTTTTTTTTTTAGATAAAAATCTCAGGAACATCCACAACAAAACCAAGTCTGGACAAATGAGAGTATATCAAACTAAAGAATTTTATGAAACAAAGGAAAAAATCAGCCAAGTGTGCAGAACAGCCAGCCTGCTGAATAGAACAAAATATGTGTAGCTATATGCTGTAAAGCTTCAAGAATTGACATGACTGGGTCAGAGACACAGACATATGCGTAGAAAAGCTGGGATTTAGTAGGTTGTGCTTGTTCCAGTGCACCAACTGTAAGAGCAACCTGAAAATGTAACACATTTATTTTACACATCTGTATCAAAAAATAAACATTTGCAGACTATAAATCTAACAAGGGGATAATTAATATTCAGAAGGTATAAATATCTAGAAAAGCTATATGAACAAATAAGTGAAAATGAAAAGAAATTGCATTGTGACCATACTCACCAGACTCTCCTAATTCTTTCCATATCCACCCCATTCTCACCTATGTGCCTTTTTCCCCCTAAACCCATCAAATCCAATTTGTACCCCTCACACACTCTTAGTGTGTCACCATCCACTGAAGCATAATCTACCTACCAAAGTCTAAGTCTTCAAATAAATCTGTTTTTCCCTCTCCCAAGATGCTATAACTTGCTAATGTCTCCTCGTCTAGGGGTAGGACTTCATGCTTCCTTCCCCTCTCCATGGTAAGGTATTGTCTGAGTTGGCCTTTTGCAGGTTATGAGGAAGCTGGCATAACCAGTGTGAGTTCATACTGTCCTGTTATATCCAGAAAAACCCATTTTGTTTTAATCTGCACCACCTCTGCCTCCTATAATCTTTCTACCACCACCCTTTCCACAATAATTTTTGAGAGGAAGAAGTGTAATATAGATGCTCTTTTTAGTGGGGTTGAGCATTCCACAGTCTCTCGTTCTCTGCATTGTGACCTTTTGTGTATTTCTGCATTAATTTTCACCTAATGCAAAATGAAGCTTCTCTGGTGAGCACCCACTATATTTCTTCATGTTCTATGATTCAAATATGTATAGTCTTCAGTAATGGGTCCTTATTGTCAAGGTAAGTCTGAAGAAAAACCAAGAATATTGACAACAACTTATGAAATTGGGGGACCTATGGGACCATATTAGCCAACAAATCCAAAAGTAGTAAGCCATTTCTGGTAGTGGGATTTTTATTTGTTAATCTGTACTGTTGAGAAAGGGCATTGTTGCCCTTCTCTAGGGTACTCACAGTTTAATTCTTTTTCCAATGTCTTTCTGTTTCTTTTTTTCACATCTTAACCTTCCTTTAGAAAAAAATTACTTGTTTTGTTAAGACACAAGAGTCTGCGTGGAGATACCCAGTGGAAACTGGGGTATAACTGTTCAGAATCTCACAAAATAATGTGGTTTATCTCAGCGCAGAGATCAAGAGTCACTGATGCTTAAATAGACATTCCTGTGTGGGAAAGGATCACCCCAATGCTCAAAAATGGTCTCAGCTTTGGAACATGCATGATGCCAGTAAATCTTAAAGTTCTATGTGGACTTAACTTTGTGAAAAGTAATTAACTACTTGAAAAAACAACTAAAAACACATAGGGTTTACTTCTATACAACTACTCAAATGCCCACATCTTATTTCCAATGCCCTTTCCTGGACTCGCAGTTCTTAGGCTCATGCAATTTTGGAGCTAGATTCATGCAAAGCAACCTTATACTCTGATTCACTCTGTCAAAAAGCCAATTTATTCATGTAAAACTGGAGGTATGCTTGGTCCAGGAGCTAGGCCAACTGTCTGCATATCCCTTCTGGTAGGTAGAACTACACAGGAAATCAAATTCCGGATCAGAAGGCTTCCTGAGGATTTTAGAAATAGAACAAAGGGGGAGATGTTATCAGGTTTCAGCAACCTGATCGACTTCCCTTCTCCAGTCTACCTCCCCACTTTTAGGCACACCCTTTTGTTTAGTATGTCACAGCATGCAAAAGGAAGTAGGTTCAAAGAAAATAGGAATCTGTCACCCATATAATTTCACTTAATCTGAAACAATTAAGTGCAACAGAAAACACTACTGGTCTCTCATTTCCAACATGCATTCCTGATAGAATCCTCATACTTTTTGAAGATTAGAGAACAGCTTTTTTTTTAGCAATGATTATGCAAATTTGCTTCTGAAGTTGACTATGACTATGATGTAATTTGAATGCTTCTGGCTTAATTTCAAAGACAGAGGTATTCTGGGTCTCCAAGCTCCATGAACTCATTCTGTTTGGGAATTCCCAGAAATCTCACATCAGTCATGACATTCTCTCTAGGTAGGGGCTCGTTTATATTTGACAGGCTATACTACATACATGGTGTATGAAGCAACTGAATGAAATAAATATATGTATGATCACATCAATAAAATTCCTTGGCTTGGGATCTTCTTAGATTATTTCCTTGTGTTTGCCTCCTTAGAATAAGACATCAAAACACAGAAACACCTTCAGCTAGCAAGGGTTTAATCTCTATTTGGTGATTCACATGAAATGTCCCCCCAGAAACTCACATGTTTGGACAGTGGCTCTCCAGCTAGTGCTGCTGTTTGGGAAAAACACAACTTTTAGGAGGAGAAGCCTTGTTGGTTTAAATGACCCTTGAGGTTTTCTGTCTTAGCTTTACTTTCTGTTCACTGTCAGCTCCTGACTGTAAATTCAATGTAACCAGCCACCTTCTGGTTGGCCTATCACTTGGGTAGACTGTATGCCTTCAAGCTCTATGCCAAAATGTACAAATAAACCCTTTCTTCTCTAAGTTTCTGGTTGTCAAATGTTTGATCACAGAATGGAGATAAAAAAATCTCTACCTCTCTCCCTTTCTCTCTCACTGATTTCCATTCTCACTTAGATTCCTATTCAAAGCTAAGAACCATGAATTCCTTATAGTATGCAGTTGGCACATGACCACAGCAGAAAGCTCATCCTCTGTTGGCAAGTTTTCTACCACTGAAGCTATTTTCACAGTGATGTTAAGGGTAAAGGAAATGGGGAAAAAGGAAGGATATGGGAGTAAGGGAGTAGACAGAAGGAGTGAACTTTGTCCTGTGCTTTCGTTTTGAAGGACCGTGTGAGATACAGAGTTTTTCTAAGTGTTGAATACAAGATGTCAAATTTAAGGACCAGGTCTGAGGCACTGGTTAGCACAGATCAAATAAGGCAGTCCCCAAGCAGGCTTTCAGTGTTCCACAGCTGAGCAACAGAGATGCACAGAAACAAAATGAGTCTAAAGTCAGAATAGGCAAAGAGATGACAGAAAAAGTATATTGTCCCACCAGAAGTTGGGGACAGGGCAGTCAGTAAGTACAGTTAATGAGTTTTGGCTTCCTTTTTAAGAACTGAAATGTGAAAAAAAGTTAAGCTAGTGTTTGGGAGACCAGTGTAAAGCAATGTGAGGGCTAATCATACCAGAAAGTCCAGTGAACAGAAACTGATGCTTCAGGACTAAGCACACAAAGTCTGGATCTCTTTTCATCCACTTGCCTCAGTAGAGACTTCTCAAAAGTTAGCAGGAAGGACTGTGGGTGACTCGTTATCCTCACAGCTCTTGAACAATTATATCTCCCTGCAAGTGGTGAACAGGAAATAGGATGTATAAGAGTCTAGGATTTGGAAAAACTTCACCTAGGCTTGGCAGGACTCCCAAGTGGTAGAATCTCCCAGGATTCTGTTCTGCATTACTTTAACGTTAAATGGAAGCCTCCAACAGACTATGTTCTGTGTTTTTAAAACATGCTGGAGTTTGCCAAGTGTTTAATTTATATTTTGGACAAAGTGGTAGCATCAAAATTGATGGGTTTTTTTTTTTAGTAAATACTAATTAAAGATGTGCATGAGAGAAGATTTGCATTTATATGATACCAAAAGAAATTACCTTCTAAGGACAAACACAAATGTTATAAAGGATCTTTTCCATTACATTGTTAGGATCCTTATGCTGTGGCTGTTCACCATAGCTCAGTGCTTCTGTATTAGGACCCCACAGTGGATGGAGGCAGTATTTATTAGCAACATGAGTAAACAACACTAAACAACACTGGGATCAAATATGACTCAAGCGATTTTTAACACTGGTTAATGTAAAGCCCAACCATCTCTATTTTTGAAGAAACTCCTTTTGTTTGTTTGTTTGTTGTTTGTTTGTTGTTTGTTTGTTTGTTTGTTTGTTTGTTTTTCAAGACCAGGGGCTAAATTCCAACTCCAGAAAGAAAACTACAAAGTCCACTTGAGCAAACTTCTACAAAACTGGATCAGCATTTCAGCTCTGGAAAAAATTCATCCTTTTGTCTGTTCTCTTATGCAAAGTCAGTGACTCCAAACAAAACTCTGAATTCCTAACAGTTCCTATTCCTTTAAGGCCTCAGATAGTTATCATTGATGTTAGTGCACTCAGGCTGCCATTACAAAATATCCTCCAATATACCCTTTATAAACAACAAATATTCTCTTCTCACAGTGCTAGAGTCTGGCAAGTTTAAATTCAAAGTGACTATATATTGGGTGTCTATTGACAGCCTGTTCATCATTGATGACAACCACTATCCTTACTTAGTAGACACTGTGAACAAACTCCCTCAGACCTCTTCCAAGCTAAAGTTCAAGCAAAATTGTGACCTTATTAAACTTCTAAAGGCCCCATTTCCCAACACTACTGTATGGGAAATGAAGTCTCAATGTATATCAGAAATTGAGGGCATAAAGATTCAGTCCATACCCAGTATTGCTGATTCACACTTTTAAATCAAAACCTCTAGAGTAACCCTGATCTTCAAACCAATGAATAGCCCAAGTAATAAGCAATCAGTCCACATATCCCTTGTATAAAACAGAGCATCAAGTTGTAGGGGGTGGTTCTGATGCTCTGATTAGGAATGAGTACTGAAGGTCCTGTTCTCCAGTTGGTTCTTGATTCATTAATTAAGATGTTATCTGGTAATGAATGGGCAGAAGAGGTGGACCCAGTTTCTTCGAAAGCATGCAAGCAGACTCAGGGGTAAGAAAAAGAGCTGCCATACTTTGGAGAGAGAGAGAGTCACCAACCATGTGAGATCTCGTGTGGAGTGGCCATTGGGTGCTTCTCTGATTGGGCCGGTGATAGCAGGTAGGAGATTAGAAAAGCAAATAAGCTGGGGGCAGATTTAGGGTATGAAGCCAGGAATAAAGGTAAATGAGTAACTAAACTGAGGGCATAATTAGAGGTATTGGGCTGGGAGTTAAGATAATGGCACATTAGCTGCAGGAGGCTTCTAGCTAAAAAGCATTTAAAAATAAGTGTGTGTGTGTGTGTGTGTGTGTGTGTGTGTGTGTGTGTGTGTGTGTTTCATCCAAAGACCCAAAGACCCGAGGGAACCTAGATGGGGCAGTTATCATGAAGTCAACCCAGAACTTAAAGCAGGGTAGTAGAAACTACATACTACATCAAGTATTTGGGGAGTCCAGCAGCATAAGGTGCTCTTTTCTAGTTATTGTTTGTCCTTTTTGTCCCCACCTCTATTCTTCATTTATTCCAACTCAATTTATTCCTGTAAGGGAAAACTAACATAAACAGAATGTCTGGAATGCCCACTAGTTTAATGATGGGTCTGGCTAGTGAAAGGTACCAGTAAGAGGTGCAATATTTAACGAGCAAAAGTGTGAGGTCCTATTTCTGAGTCCCTCCCTGTCTAGCCTCACTTTCTGTCATGGACTTATTTCTGTTCTGCAACTTGCCTTAACACTATGATTCTCCTTTGGATCTATGTATAGTAATAGGTTCCAGCAATTGCTAATCTTTGGATCCTTTGTCTGTTCCATTGATCCAACCAAAGTAGTGATGATAGGTCTCTCTGTTAAGTCTAATACTTTTGAATATAGCACATGCTTTCCCTATTGCTTTCTGCCATATAGTTTGCAAATTCATACTATTGCACAAAAGATGTGAAAAGGAGGCAGATCCAAACAGAGATGATAATGTTCGCATTACCAAAACCCTTAAAAGTTGTACACACTACTATACAAAGAGTTCATAAGATAAATAACAGAACTCCATACAAAGTAAGTGCTCGCTGGATTCTAGGAACACTATGTTTAGAGGATGAAGATAGTCATATGTGGGAACAAGGCAGAAAGCTTTCAGAGAAAGTAAGCTTTGAATTGGCCTTGAATGGTGAGTTACAGGCTGAAGATGTAGCTCAGTTGGTAAAGTGCTTGCCTAACATGCCCTGGTTCCATCCTCAGTGAGCATAAATCTAGCATGGTGGCACACACATGTAGTCCTAGCACTTGGCAGGTAGAAACTAGAGATTCAGAAGTTGAAGTTCAAAATGAACTCACTTTTTTCCAAAACAAGAAGAAGAAGAAGAAGAAGAAGAAGAAGAAGAAGAAGAAGAAGAAGAAGAAGAAGAAGAAGAAGGAAAGAAGGAAGAGGAAGAGGAAGAGGAAGAGGAAGAGGAAGAGGAAGAAGAGAGGAAGAAGAAGAAGAAAGAAGAAGAAGAAGAAGAAGAAGAAGAAGAAGAAGAAGAAGAAGAAGAAGAAGAAGAAGAAGAAGAAGAAGAAGAAGAAGAAGTTGTTGAAGTTCATTCTTGCCAACACAGATAGTTCTTGGTCAGCCTGAGATAGACAAAACGAGAGAGAGAGAGAGAGAGAGAGAGAGAGAGAGAGAGAGAGAGAGAGAGAGAGAGAGAGAGAGAGAGAGAGAGAGAGAGAGAGAGAGAGAGAGAGAGAGAGAGACAGAGACAGACACGGAGATAGACACAGAGACACAGAGACATAGACAAAAGTGAGTTACGCTTGGGTCAAAGAAAAAAAGAAAGAAAGCAAAAAGGACACCATTGTTGTGAAAAATCACAACAATGGAAAGAAAGGACATAGGGAATAAACACATTGACTAAACACTGGTAAATATCTCATTGACTTTTGCCAAAGTATCCTGTTTTTTGTTTGTTTGGTTGGTTTGGTTTGGTTTTTTTTTTTTTAATCAGATAAATTGGTTGAGGTTGGGGTATAAATGTAAAATGTCCTCCACATCTCATGCGTTCCTAGCTGGTGGCATCATTGGTGGTTATAGAACTTTTAGTAAGTGGAGTCTTACTGGAAGAAGTTGGTCACTGGAGATTAAAGTTTATGGCCAGCCCTACATTCTATCCGCTTGCTGTTCGTGACTTGGAAGGTAATAAGACCAGACTGCTTCTGCCCCTGCCATGACTGTATCCCAAAAAGGGAAAGCCAAAATAAACCCTTCTTCACTTAAGCTGCAATAGAAAAAGGAACTAATTCAGTTGGTAATGAACATTTCAAGTCAATTATCTTAGAGAAAAAAATCTCTTCCATATAACTTATCCTTTTCTTTGAATTTTTCAAAACAAGCCAACCAAAATTTTCAGATAATATCTGATATGATCCAAAATTAACATGTTACCACACACCTGCAACAAAGAGCTTTAGACAACTGTTTAACTCCCTCATAATCAGTTTAGTCCTGAGCCTGTGCTTCACTGGGAAACCTTTTAGAGAGAGGAGATGTAGTCATTCAGATGCTCTTGTTTCATTAAGCCTACTAAAAATTTTTTAAAAAGCAGAATTGTCAAGAAAGTGGGCCAACTCCAGAGCATCCCTCAGATTCCAGAGGACTGGAGTCCAAACAAACTTCAGATGGAGCATCATCTTCATCTGCATCCCTCAGCTGCGTTCCAGCTTCTCACGCACCTTGTAGAGGAGTGAGCTTGTGCATCTCCAGGCTAGGAGCAGAAGCTAACTGACTACCTTGCCATACCCATCACCCACACACCCCTAGTCCAAGCACAGCCCTTTCCAGTAATCAGAACCATCATAACAATGCTTCAACAAGGGCACTTCATACTGTCTCTCTGCTGAGGTCAAGAACAAGATTACATAACAAATATGATGAGGGGAGGGGGAATGACCGGGGGGGGGGCATCTGCTCAACTTCATAGAAGAGGTGACAAGCAGGGACATTTGCACCAGCTTCCAGGTGGGTCTGAAAGAAGGCATCATCCACAGCAAATTCATTTAAAAAAAGCGCCAGGCTCTGTCAACCAATCCTTACCAAATGAGCCTCAGTTGCCGAGTATCTGCAACTTTATTAAAGCTACGCAGGCTTATGATATGTAGTCCCATAACATATTTGAAGCAAATGACATTATTGAGAATGGCAATATGACCCAGGGTCAGACTATACTAGTGATTCTAGCAGGCCTGGTGTAAACAAAAGCATTCCATACAACCATTGACATTGGCATTATGTATGCAGACAAACAAAGCAAGACATATTTGATGAAGGCAAATTAAACTGTAATTGGTTTACAGATGGGAACAAACAATTGTACCAGCCAGGGTGGGATGTTAGTGCTGGGTACTGAAGAGACATCTACAACCAGAAGCTAAAATTACAGCCAGTGGACAACTCAACCATTTCTCTACAAACAGATACCAACTAGGTTGTTTCCCAAAAAAGGAATGAGCATGTAAGGGCATGGGTGACAAATGTATGACCCCAACTTCTATGCCTTTCCCACAAACCTGTCATTCACAAAAAAAGCCAGGGTACAGAAAAAATGGTTTGGAGAAAAGTGGAGGTGATTATCAGGCAAAATACCTCTGTGGATATCATGACGAGTACTTGGATGACTATCCTCAAGAATACAGATATGGTGATGACCAGGGCATTGGATATTAGAATCACACACAGAAGAGCAGTATTTAAGTCCATTGTTTTTATCCAGTGAGATCCAACCTAGCCTTGAGAAATTCTTTTCTTGTCTACCTAAAACACTATTATACTTATTGTACCTTTAAAAAACTGCCTTACATACATTCCTTTTTCCTTTTTCTGCCTTCTCCCCATATAGTTGCATTTAGTGCTGGAACAATTAAATCCCATAGGATAACCAATACCTTGTGTATGAAGTCAAGGGAGTGCTATGAAAGGACAGACAGTTCTTCGATTGAAGATCTATGCATTGTTTTACAATCTTATATTTAAACTGATATTTTCAAACAATAGGAAAGTATTTCTTTTTTATAGTTTAGTGTATATCTGGCATGATACAGAAGCCTAAAATGTTAGTGTGCTAAATGTGGTCTTTGCCAACCAAATCTAAGATGCAGAGTTCAGAACTTGACACTGATCTTTCTCTACAGTACTGTCTGCTACGTTTTAAAGAAAGTCACAATCAGTATGTGTCTGTGACTATGTTCTGTACTCATTCTCTTCCTTAAGTTGACAAGGTACTTTCCAAGTGGTGCTTTTAAGATGTATATACAAACATGTCCACAGACATGTATGTTAGGGTGCTGTGCCTACAGACTTAGTTTGTACCAATGTATCACTGTAGAGTTGCTCTGTTTCCTTCAAGTGTATTTATTGCTACATTTCTCACAATAAACTTATCTCATTGTATTTTTTATAAATAAATATTTTTTGAAAAAATTAAGAAAAGATAGGCTTCTGCTTGTGTAGTCCAATGTTTCTTTTAGTTGAGTCTCCTTTATACAGGGTCCCTGGCAAAGATGTCTGATAGTCTTGTCTCTATCTATTTCAAACACTTTAAATGGCATGTGCAGATTAAAATAACCTTATCCTGCTGTGCACACAGGCTCCAAGACTGTTTATCAGACCCGTATGGAAACAGGGAAATGATAAAGACAGCAGAGAGAAGAACGAATACAGGAAATGCAACGAACCCTGTGAAGGTTCAGGTAAATCGAGATGAATACAAATTATAGAAAATTGCTGACTACCAAGGAAACAGCTACATAAATTCAGTCACTTCCTGGCTTCCATTGAGAAATCTGAGTACATTTAATGCTGGGAGGAGTGTGTGGGGATTCAGCTATTTAGGGCTATTCTGAGCAAGAGCAGCTGTGCTCTGTGTTCTGAAACACATGGCTCAACATTTATAAAGGACAGGATCAGGAAAACATGCAAGGTATATTTGAGTTGGCAATTTTGAGATTCCTTAAAAGTTCTGTCATGCAAAAGTAATTGCTGATAACAAACATGACAAATATTTGTCATTGAGGAAAAGATTTTCAACTAGCACGTGAACTGGAATAGAAGTGGGTGTGGAATTTCCTCAAAATAGCCTGGTTCAGTTCACTCTCCTCAGCAGGGCCACTCCTTGGAACTACTGATCCTGGTAGTTATGTTTGGAAGAAAAAATCAGGGTGGGGGTAAATCACAATCCATGTACAACATGGGTCCTTTCTTAGGGCATGAATGAGATTCCTGGAGAAATTCACATTTCTTTGGAGTTCATTGTTCAACACTCTGATATTCAGATGTAAAGACAGTGTCTCTTTTTAGACGATCTTGATTTCTGCCAGTGGTTATACTAGGAGCTTGGAAGTAGACAAACCTGCCCTTTGGCCTCATGGAGGCTGCAGAATTGTGTACTGAAAATAACCAAGGCACATGAAATAATTTTAACACTGACACTAAAATCTGTAAAAACATGTCAAGAAAATTCTCTCAATGGGAACAGTTCTGACCATCTAACCCCAAGCCTCTTTGAAGAATTCCTCTGTGTCTTCAGAAGTGGTTCCATTTGTTGCTTTCAGAAAGTGCGTGACCTTTCATTCCTAAGATCCTGGTTTTCAAGGATTTGACACAGTTTGTTTCTTGTCCTCCTTTATCCTCATTTCTCCCTGATACAAGATTTGCCCTCCCTGGAGCTCCCATCATCTGGACCTGACCTTCTGCCTTCCTGGCCCTAATTATTTCCCTTTTCTCTAGGGTTCTATATTAGTCAAGTTTCTCTAGGAGAACAGAACTTTCTCTGTTTATCACTAAATACCCATACATCATATACATATATATACATATACAAGAAAAATACACACACATATGTGTGTGTGTGTATGATATATAGGATTTCAGATATACTAATATATTATACTATATATTTAATAATAGAGGTATTGACTGTGCCCCGGACAGCTCTCTGCCCAAACTTCTGTGCCATTAGAGGTTGGTGGCGAGTTGTCAGAGTCAATAACACAGACTCCAGGAGCAGGAGAGAAATGCCACAGCAAGCTCATCTGAACACTGCTGCAAGCTCCTTTAATACCTTCCACCCACGCTCCCATTGGTCCCAAGAAAGCATCTCTTCTAAATAGCAGTTCATGATTGGCTGGCATTGTTTGCACCAGCAATCCTTGGTCTCTCAGGCAGTCCTCAATTAGGTCCTCCTGCAGTAGATCCTTTTGAAGCTACACAGCCCCCAGCATTTACAGAGAGACTGTCCCATCATTCCTGCTACATAGGATATATTATATGAGGATAAAATACATATATGAGGATTTATTACAATGGCTAACATGTTACAGTTCAGCTAGTCCAACAATATGTGGATAAGACTGATGCAATCAATGGAACACTCAAGAATCGCATAGATGTTCATTCAGTTCACAAGGCTGGATATTTTAGCTGATCTTCAGTTGTTGCATATAATTTTATAAAATCATGCTTGCTCCTTGCCCAATGCAATGGCTGGTGCTATGCTCAGAGATCAGCCTCCTCACTCAGCCTCCATGGCTAGCTTCACCAAGACACCCCAGGTCTCACTCAGCTCCAACAAGCCACCATCTTGTGTTTCTCCCAAGAATGCTTCCTATTCCTCTGTACCCATTCCTCTGGCTGCCCACTTTCTCCTCCTGCTCACCTTACCTGTGAATGGAAAACAAACAGCCTTACTATTTTAAAACTAACCAGATAAATCAATGGCTGAGCTAAGAATCTATTACTCTAAACTCATCAGCTTTCTTATTTCAGAATTCCACTGGTGGCAGAGGTCCCCACTGCTTCTAATTACCCCCAGGCCTTAAAGGGTTCATGCTCCTCTTTCCAAGCCTGGTTGAAAAGCCCCCTCTGTCTCTCTTGTTCCTTACCTCTTCCTCCTCATACCCAGATATCCCACCCTTTTCCCTTCTCCCAACGATTAGCTGCCACTGTCTTTAATAATACAATCAAGAACCACTTAGGGAAATGATCCCTTCACCTACATTCAATATATGTCATAGTCCCAAAGAAGTAGACTCTAATGCTTGTGAAGTGATGGACTTCACAGCGACAGCAAGAACAACCAAAGAGAGCTAGCAGAAGGTGAAGCCCAAATTAAAGGTGGATCTTTCCACCTCAAAAGATCTCAGTTAAAGATGTATCTTTCTACCTGAAGAGATTCAGATTCAAATTGGTCTTCCCCATCAAATATTTCAATTTAGCAAAAATATTTCTCACCAATGTATCCAGGTACTTAGGTATTAGTTAGTTTCAGATGTAGAAAAGCTAACTAATAAGAAGAGCCATCATAAATCCACCCCTTGTCAACTTGATACCTAATCATATCTCCATAAGTCATGCCTAATTTCCAAATGAAAATAATAACCAGGTCATAATAATGCCCAAAAATATAACCTCTATATGAACATAACTATCCCTCATACAAATACAAACACATTATAAATTTAGAATAGGTGGCAATATCCCTTGAGGGACATTGTTTTACTATCTCAAACTTAAATATGATAAACACTAATATTCTCTTAATTGATGTTACCTTAAATGATAAAGAAACCAAAAATTGAAAGCACAGATATCTGTGTAAGCATTCTTAACAAAATACAATAGAAACAATCACATTGATCATAATACTTTCTTCTGCAACTGGTCAAGTGTCCTTAGCCAGTATTTAGAACTACCTTCCTCTGTATTTCTACAGAAATATACATTCTGCATTTCCTTCCCTCTTAGCAAGCACCTTAGTAGGTTCTCTTTTCCTGGACTCTGAAAGTTCATTCTTGATGGGTCTGTGCCCTTCGCCCTTTGTTATCCTACCTGGATAGTTATAGTTTCCCATTGACTTTAATCGCAAGACATGGTAGCACCAAGAGGTACCCCAAATGAGCTCCTGTTCTTCAGATACAATATTTTTTGTCTCCATTGTAACATAATCTTTCTTAGCTCTAATATAGAGAAGCAGGCTAATTTCTGCTTGGTAATCTATATCCATCACCCTTCTAATGCTGTTATTCCTTTTTTTCAGCCTGTTGACTGAAGGTCATCAAAGCACAAAGCGACCATGGGTAAGTCTGAGCGTCCAGGTTAGTGGATGTTTGTTGTATCCCTAACAAGAGTTTTTCTACCTCTAAAACCAAAATTTCTAGGCTACTAAAAATTAAGACAGTGTAAATAGGAAGGAAAATTTTTTTAGTGGTTTGCTAGGGCTGATAATGAGTAGAACTATTCTTTCCTTCACATTTCTGGACCTATGGATCCTGGCTATAGGAGAACCATACCATCTATTAGCTGTTGATTCAAAGTATATACTGCCTTCCAGACAACCCTGCTCTAGTCCTGAAGGCTGTTGTTGCCTATTTGGCTCTGTAACTGTGACTTCAAAAGGCTACTACATTTTTAATCAAGCCAGATGCTTCAGAATGGTGGGGAAAATGGAAAACCAGTGGACTCCATGATCGTGTCCCCACTGATATATTTCTCTGACTGTGAAGTGTGTTCTTTGGTCAGAAGCAATACTGTGCAGAATACCATATTGCTGAATAAGGCTTTTTGTACGTCTATGGTTAACAGTTTTGGCAGAATCATTACCTGCAAGAAAGGCAAATCCATAGCCAGAATAATAATCTACTCTAATAAGAATTGTCTTTTCTGTGAAGGAAATGGTTTACTACAGTCAATCTGTCATCAGTTCGCTGCCTGGTCATCATGGGGAATGGGGCCATATCTGGGATTCAGTGGTCGTCTCTGATGTTAGCAAATCTGGCACACAGCAGCAGCTGAACAACACTAAACTCCTCAGAACTTCACTGAGGTACAAGACTCATGAATTAAAAAATAAATAAAAGAAATTTATTTTCCATCTCTTATGCACATATGCATTACCAACAAGTCCAAAGCAGTTGCTACCTCCTGCTCCAGTCAACATACTGTCACCAATACAGTAGACAGAAGCAATATTTTGTAGAACAGACAGATGATCAAGATTCTATCAAACTATGTTATGACACAGAGATGGAGATTCAGTTTATTCCTGAGGTAAAACTGTAAAGATATACTGCTGGTCCTGCCAAGTGAAAACAAGTTTTATTTGCCTGTGACATAACTTTTTGTTAATGAATAATTTGTTCTTTGCTTTTCCAATGTTCCCTGATCTATGTTTTTATCCTACTAAGTGTACAGTGACAGGTGATAGGGCCACGTGCCAATAACACACACAGACACACAGATACACAGATACAAACACACAGAGACACAGAGAGAGACAGACATGGACTAAGAGACAGGCCTGTGTGTATTTATTCAACCCCTCTTTTTTCCTTAGTTAGGAACTGAACCCAAGGTTATGCACATTCTTGGCCAATGCTCTATATTTCCTCACCCCCTTTCTCTTCTAGAAGAGTTCTCTTTCTGTAACACAAACTGACCCAGAACTCTATGTAACCCAGTCTGGCCTCAAACTTGCAGTGATATTCTTGCCTCTACTTCCCAGGTCCTGGGATTATAGGAATGAGTCATCTTTTTTGATTTTATTTTTATTAAAATCTGTTTTGAAACACACCCTTGCTAAGTTGTTTTGGCTGGCCTCAAGTCTGTGATCCCCCGCATCAATCTTCCAAACAATGGGAATTTGACATACTCCACCAAACCCAATTATACACAATCTCTAAACCAGCATTAACTACAGCACCAGAAAAATGAAGGCTGGAATATCCTCCTTGAAAGATATTTAAATTTCAAAATTCAAGTAAAGGAGATGCATAAATGAAAAACAAAACAATTTGACAATGAAGAAAATTAAAACGGAAGAGAGATTGAAATGAAAGAAAGGGAGAAAAAACGAATGATGTAACAATGAGATGAAGAGAGTCTTAAAAGAAGCTCACTGAGTATCCATTTCTAGATCCAGCTCATGATTCTACACAAGTTCTTCAATGACTAGAATGTAAAATGTCCCCACATGCTCATCTGACTGAACAGTTGGTTCCTGATGGCCATGTGGTTTCAGGAAGCCACAGAAAGTTTGAAACTAGTGCCTAACTGGTAAACAAAGGCCCATGCGGCAGGGTTTATGGGTTTTAACCCACTCCCAGTCCTGGCTTGAGGCTGCTTATGATCTGGCTGTGAGGAAAGCTCCTACCACCAACAACAGAGCTATAGCCACCCTGCTTTCCCTTCTATGAACTAAGAGGGAAAGAACCCTTACTTCTTCCAGAGGCTTCTATTCCCATATTTGGTCTTGTGATGAGAAGAGTAACTAATTCCATAAACACAGGATGCCTAAAACCAGGAGTGGCTCTCTTTTTTAAAAAGCCCTGTATCCTCTCTTGGTGCCTTAAGGTTAACTAAGCGGGGCTTAAGGCCTGGCATCTCTGCCTTTATTTGTGTGCTTCCTTTACTTAGGGTTTGACTCCTACAGGTCTTTGCAGAGGCATGTTAATCTCCAGGGAGTGTCTGTCTACCTATTCTCAGTACCTTTCAAAGCAAAGGCACAAAGATAAGTCATTGTGCAAAAGAGACAATCAATTTCCTTAGATTCCAGGAACAAGTTCTTCTGTATAGATACTTTCCAGATGAAAACAATTATCTATGCCTGCACCCGAACAGATCCACCCATAGGAACCAGACTGAACCCCTCAGGGATAGCAGAGATTAGCAACTTAATAGGAGGACATTTCAGGGCTGGAGTTAAGACAATAATAGGCTGGATGGCGTTTATACCAACACTGTTTAATTGGGCAATACCTCTTTCTCCACACAAATTCTTCCTCTGTTTAAGCCTAAAGCTCTTTATGACTGGATCCCTTGACACCTCTCTTACTTATTCACAACACAGTGACCCAATCTCTTTCTCTGCCTTTTTCTGTTGTAGAATAACTGCCTGCATTGCCAACAAGGACTTCTACTTTTTAGCTGAGTTCTTTCTGAGCTGGCTCTCCATCAGCTGGTAAAACTTACAGTCAAGTCACTAGCTCTCTTATTGCCTTAGTTACTCTTCTATTGCTGTAAGGAGATACCATGACCACAGCAACTCTTACAAGGAAAACATTTAATTGGGAGTTTGCTTATAGTTTCAGAGCTTTATTCCATTTTCATGGTGGGGAGCAAGGTGACATGCAGGCAGTTATGTTGAAGGAGCTGAAAGTTCAACGTCCGGACCACATGAAAAAAGAAGAGAAAACTTCTGGGCACAGCTTGGGGGTTTGAAACCCTAAAGCCCACCCACAGTGACATATTTTCTCTGACTAGGCCACACCTCCTAGTCTTTTCAAACAGTGCCATTCTCTGGGGAATCAAATATTCAAATCCTTGAGCCTATGATAGCCATTATTGTTCAAACCACTGCATTCATTCAATCTCACTTTCAATATCAACAAAATTATGTTGAAAAATTAAACTATGGCCCACGTATAATCCAAGGAGTATCTAATTTTAAACTAACCATATACATACTACTATTTTAAGCTTTATCTGGTGTGGTTGGTATTGTCAGGAAAAAAAATTGTTGAGAAGTTTTTGGTTCCTATGAGAAGGAAGAAGCGGGAAGACTAGTTGGAATCAACAGAACTTGTTGCTTCCTCAGCACCTTCTAAGGAAATACTCCGTAAAGATATTAAGGTGGGTATTGGATATTAGGTCACAGGGTGCATGCCCTAGGCTACTGATAAAGGATTCCATCTGACTTGGAAGCTGTGTAGTTGAATTGTCCTGAGCTTCCTGTCTCCTGAACAAAGTCACTCTGAAAAGTAGCATGATGGCAGCAGGTATATGCTGCCTGCTAATTACCTACAGGATCCAACATAAGAAACAATGTATCTTTGGGATCCAAACCTTGCCTGACTGCTTAGATGGACAAGGCTCTTTCTCTTCTTTTTTTGACCAACTTGAAAATGTTTTAATTGACACTGAAGGGTTTCAGACACTCTCCATAATGAGGTGGTTAACATTTCCTAAAGAAAAGTGAAATTTGGGGAATTTTCCTTCAAACTTCACCAATACAGTTTTTTTTTTAATTTCTGTACATAAAATACTTCCCCTTATAATATATTCTGATCATAGTTCTTTCCATTCCCACAACTCCTCTCAAATCCTCCACCCTTCCCACCTCCCCACTTCCCAACATCATGTTTTTTTCCTCCCCTCTCCCAAAAAAGGAAAAAACAAAAAAGTGGATAGTCAAAACAACAAAAGAAGAAAATCAGTAAGACAATATTCCGGGATATGGAGCCTACCCTGGAGTATGGTTGATATACCCAGTGAAATTCCACTGGGAAAAACTACATTTCCCTTTCCCAGTAGGTATCAATTGTAAGGAGCTTCTTGGTAAGGGGTTGGGCTTTGTGTCTATTTTTCTTTCTCTGTGTTCTGATTTTGTATGGTTTCAACCTACATGGATCATGTGACTGCTGTCATTGTCTTTGTGAAGTCGAATGTATATCAATCCTGTTGTGTCTGAAAGACACTGACTGTTTCCTTAGAACTGTTCATTACCTATGACTCTAACAATCTTTCTGCCTCTTCTACATAGATGCCTGACAAAGAGCAAAAGGGTTTTATTAACAATGTCCAGTTTACGGCTGAGTACTCCAAAGTCACTCACTCTCTGTACATATTTCAGTTGTGTGTTTCTGTGTTTCTCTGATGAGGGTTCAGTGATGCTGCGAGCTATGGGTATATCAATATGTTCCTTTAGCAGAAAAATAGTACTGGGTTTCCTCTTAGTCCTATGACCTGTCTCGTCTCAGATTCTTGGCTACTCCAGCAGTGGCATAAATAGCTTCCCTCTCATGGAGTGGGTGTTAAATTCAATCCAAATATGATTGGTTTTCCCCATAATATCTGTGACACTGCTACACCAGTATATCTCACAGGTAGGTCTCCATAATAAGTTTCAGGGTTTATACCTGTCTGATATTGATTATTTCTTTTCTCCCCCAGTGCCAGGCAAAGTACTTTCCAGCACCATGAATGTTATTTATAAAAGTGAAGGGTCTAGATGGGTACTAGCTTGATTTTTTTTCTAGGTTCACTGACAAAAGAAAGTTGTGTCTTCAGCAAACGGGCTTTGCCCTCAGGTTATAAGATCAATCAATAGCCTTGACAACGCCTGTGCTACTTGGGAAAGGATAGTCTATGAGGCCCCTTTCACCAATAAATCAGCAATATATAGCCTGTTCTTTGAATTGGAGGTTTTCTCTGGAGGCAAAAGATATCTAGTTAGTCCATTGTATCTCCATTATATATTAACTGCGTTTAATCTCTTTTATATATGTATATAATTTAAGAGGCCTCTACAGTAGAAATTTTCTCTATGGCTTTTCAAAAGGTCTTTAATATTAATGGTCCTACCCCATTTCTTTTTCTTTACCTTCACTGATTTAACCAAACTATGCTTACACTAAGGAGCATTTAAAAATGTTTTCATAATTAACTGAGTGGGAGAAAGAAAACATGACATCAGATTGGCGAGGTAAATACCCCTGGTATTAATGGTTATCTCTGGAAGATGGAATGAATAATCTTGCTTTTGGCTAGATTTGGTTGAATTTGGCTAGATTGTGTGTGTGTGTGTGTGTGTGTGTGTTATGAAATTGCGACTCAGAGGGGAAAAATTATCATACAAGCCAGTGAAATTAGAAATTACCCTGAAGTACTCCTCCTAAGGTCTTGTGAAAAATTTCAAGGAATCCCCCATTCCAGATCACTTTAAAATGAGAGAACTGTGAGGATAGGTTAGTCTAAACCTGATTTATTCCCAACCCAGGGTAAATGACAATCAAACCTTAAGAGATTTTTAAATTGTTTTCTTCTATTGAGTTGTTCATTTAAACTTAGTATTTTTAAAAGTTACTTGATTAGGAAATAAATCTAAATAGTCTCATGTCAGACCTTTTGTGATAGGTGTGTTATATGGGAACCTTGAAGGGAGATAAGTAGCCATATTCCATCCTAGCATAGTTAAGTAAATACTGATTATATGTGCGGTACCGCAAGCCCAGCATTTTCAGAGCCTTCTTAATTTCTAAGCTCAAGGCAGACCAAACTCAGCTTTGTCCTGCCTTCTGTCTACTAACCCAGCCTGTTCCTCCACCCTCTCTGTTTCTTCCTCTTATCTGGATCCTCACTTCATTTGTCAAGTAAGCTTCATAAATGAGGGTGTATCCTGTTATGCTAAAGACTTTTAAGCCCCTACAGTGATAAACCAAATATTGACTTGTAGGTGTAAAATATGTCACTTTTCTGGAAAAAGAAGAAGGAGGAGGAAGAGGAGGAGGAAGAAAAGGAAGAAGAGGAAGAGGAGTAGGAGGAGGAGGAGAAGAAGTGATTTAAAGAAAAAAATTAACTAAGCAGAATAAATTCCAGCATTACTCCATTCCAGAAGCAAGGCTCGGAGCAGGCAGAATGCTGGCCTACATTCTAGATGTAAGGCTTGGGGCAGGTAGGTTGCTAGTCTAACAGCCCTGATTACAACAGTTCTGAGACAAAAAAAAGGAGAAAGTTTTATTTCTGGGTCCTAGTGATTGTGTAGTAAGTACATAATGTAGGGTTTTGGGGGTCCTCTGTGTCTTTGCTTTCTGTGCTCTCTTTCCCCCATCTTTGGTGCTCCCCAATTCAAAGACATGCTCAAAAACAGACTCTTCCCTTGTGAGTCTGAGTTCTGCCCCACTGCTGGGGTGAGGAAGCACCTCTGGGGGGAGCAGGATAAGGAAAGTGTGCTTGACTCTGTTGACCCTGCACTGAACCCCCACCAGTCCTAGGGTGCGGGACTTTAGGAAAGCGCTCAGGGGGTGGGAAAATGCAGCCTAGGATGTGAGAAGTGAAGCTCTTGTTCCCAAGCTTCTGAGCATCCGGTCGCTGCTGGAAAACCACACAGGAGGCAGAACAAATGGTTGGGGTCCGTGGGCCACTGATGATGAGCCGAGGACCAGGGGCTCCCAAACTCCTGGACATCTATGCTCCACTGAGTCTCAAAGAACTGTGGAAGGGAGGAATGGGCTAGGAATGACGAAGAGCCAGGGGCTGGGGAAAATGGGACTCTGTCTTAGCTCATTGAAGATTGTCCTTAGCTTGGTAGCGATTGTCTCGGAGTGCAAACAGGCCTTCTGTGGTAGACTTAGGCTCCCTTGGTAGTTGAAGGCTTTCTCTATGCTCCTCATGGGAGTTCTAGATGAAGTGCTTGAGAGTACATCATGGTGTGTTTTTATAGTCCTAGAAAAAAGCAAGAGTATTTGAGGAATTTAGTCCTGGAAGGCATCCATTAAATCTGGAGTTACCTGTGTTGTATTGAGAAAAGTAGAGGAAAGAATTGAGGATTTATCTGTTTGGATGGCTAAGGAAGAAAATACCATGTTAATTACAAATCTGGGATAGGCAGTAACAGCTTGTCTGTAAAAGGAAACTGGTTGTTAATTAAGGATTAAATAATGGTTATCAGAATAGTTGGTTTGACCTGTGGGAGAGGATTAAATATGATTTTTGAATCTTAGGACAATTTTGGGTTAGAAGGCCTGAATGCTAGGGATAAAAAAAAATCTTTTAAATAAAGAAACATAAATTTTGAGGGTTAAGGGTTTCAGGTGTGTTCTTTTTCGAATTCTCAGCAGCAAGATCTTATCTAAATCTCATCCTTTTTTGGTTGGCTCTTTTCACCTAGGTGAATGGGGGGGAAGGCCTACTCTGTCATGACATGGTAGGATGCTGTAGCAGGCATGTCTGCCTCCTATCCTCCCAATCCCCACCACACATTTTTTTTTTCTCTTGGTTGGTATTGCTAGAAGGCAGTGCTTGAGTGTCAGGGACTTTGAACCCACGCAATCTGCCAGTTCTCCTGGCATGGGTCACTGTCCAACATCCCCAAGTGTCTCTAGTTTATTTGTTGAATCAGGGGAGAGTTCCCCAATTTCATAGGATGGATTATTTTACATCTTTTGATTATAGAGTAGATAAGCTTCGATGTTATTCGATAAATATTTTTTTTTTTCTTTGCTATTATTAACTTGAGTATTTCTTATATACATTTCGAGTGTTATTCCTTTCCCACTGGGGTGCTTCCGGGCAAACATCCCGGCCTCCCCTCCCCTTCCTTATCCTTAGGGTGTTCCTCCCAACCTTTAAGCCCATTGCTGCCCTCTCCCAACAGTCTAGTTCACTAGGGTTCAGTCTTAGCAGGACCCAGGGCTTCCCTTCCACTGGTGCTCTTAAATAGGATATTCATTGCAACCCACGAGGTCAGAGTCCAGGGTCAGTCCATGTATGTCTTTGGGGCTAGTGGCTTAGTCCCTGAAGCTCTGGTTGGTTGGCATTGACCCCACACATATGGGGTCTTGAGCTCCTTCAAGCTCTTCCAGTTCTTTCTCTGATTCCTTCAACAGGGGTCCTGTTCTCAGTTCAGTGGTGATAAATATTTTTATTTGTACATTTACATGGGAATATTTCTTTATGCATGTGTCCATGTTTGTGTGTGTACATGTTTCTCTGTGTGCATGTACATGCATGTTGAGACCAGAGTCAATTTTAGATGTATTCCCTTGGGAGTCGTCCATCTTGTTTTGCTGAGACAGCCTCTCACCACCCAGGACCTTCAGGTGACAAATTTCTTAGGCTGACTGGTCAGCAATCTTTAGGAATCCACTTGTGTTCTCCTCCCTTGGGATGGAGCTATAAACATTTATTACTATACCCAAGTTTTTATGTAGACACTGGGATTGAACTTGGGTCCTCAATCTTATGTGGCAAGTGCTTTACTTACAGAGCTATGTAAATTTAAAGATTTGTTGTATGGTATGAATGTTATACAGTGTTTTAAGTTTATACAGTTCTGAATGGGCTATGTATTCTTCAGCATGATCTGAAGTATCCATGTAGTCAAAATCAAAGTCATGAATATGAGAAAATTGACCTACGTTCTAAGTCATAAGGTAAGAATTATTTCACTATATTAACCCTGGGGCCTACTAAACACAGGCCTGACACATTTGGACTACAATGTGATTGAATTAGAATAGAAATACAATGATATCAAGCAGCTTAATAAGTTGGCTGGCTGCTGTTGGCATACTGGAGGTGACCAGAGTATAAATAGGGGGGAAAAAAGGTTGCCCATGCAAAGCAATGATGCCTGGCACTGTCACAATAGGGTGTGAAACCTGGTATGACTTGGCACTCATCCCAGCCCACAAAAAAAAGCTACTCTGTTTTCCAAGCTTTTCTGTAGGGACATGCTCTCAAGTATTTCAAAGCCATAACAAGTCACCACAAATCTGTCCTTCACAAATCCAACTCCAACATGAAACAAGTCGTAAAATGCAAAACAGCCTAATTCAGGCATGGAAATATGGCCATGGAACAATATTTTTAAAAACTGGGCTATCTATCTTCTTCCTAAAGGCCAGACTCATTCTAGGTTCATAATTTGCTTCAAGGCAGAGTAAAGTTGGAATTTTGAGCAGGCTAGTAAGGTAGGGGTTAGGGATGGGAGTTATTGTGGCCAGAGCTGGGATCTCAGCACCCAGGTAAAGCAGGACTTAGCAGTACACAACTCAAATCCCAGCACTGAGAGGCAGAGACTGGCACTTGCACACAGCCCAGGGTAGGTAAAATTAGGAGTCCTGTGATCAAAGAGACAGTGTCGAAAAAGCAAATAACAAAGCAAGACCCCCCCCCAAAATCAACCTCTTCCATATGTGAATACAAACATATAAAAACAGAATTAAATCTTCTCTGTTCCCCTAGACACAATCTCTCAGCCTTATCCTCAGTTCTGCAGTAGAACACCTGTAACAATCTTCCCTGCTACCTTGTTCCCAACTTCTGTGGATCCTATAGCTCTTCTCTTTCTAGCTTCCCTCCCAATACTCATTGCTTTGCCCCAGCACCCAGCCACAGAAGTTACCTACTTTCCTGCCAGGGTAACAAGTAGGCAGCAGACACACACCTTTCCTTGTTCTCCTCCAGGTCCAATTCTCTAATTCTCATCTTAGCTTTGTGGCAGAAAACCTTGTGTGACCTCCCTTTCTTCTCTGACCTCACAGTCAACAAATCACAAAGATCTTCCCCTCCAACATTCCTTCCTTTGACTCATCCTAGGCTCCAATACCAGCAGACATAGCCTGGGAACACACCAATTGAGCATTCCAGGAAAACAACAAGGCCACACAAAATATCCTACCAGGTAGTACACAACCACCATACTCTCCTAAAGTGTGCAGGGAGGAAGCATAAACAAAGGAACAAAGCACTTATCCAACAGAGACAAAAGCAGATACTATCACCCAGACCCATAATCATCCTGATCCCAAATGCCAAGACATTAGTAGTGTATAGCCGCAATCAATAAAACCCAGCACAATATTTCTCCACTGGTAACCCTTCCACAGTGGACATTGAATATTCCAACATAGCTGAAGCATAAGGAAAAGACCAAAAACACAGGCTTATGAAAATAATAAAAGCCCTTAAAGAGGAAATGAATAAATCCTTAAAGGAACTCCAGAAAACATAAACAACCACTGCAAAGATATAAATAAAGCTGATCGAAATATAAAGACGGAAGTAGAACAAATGAAGAAAACCTACACTGACCGAATCTGGCAATGGAAGATGTGGGAATTCAAATAAGAACTACAGAGGCAAGCTTCACTCAACAAAATATACAAGATAGAAGAATGTCAAGTATTAAAGTTATGACAGAAAAAAATAGAGCCATAAGTCAAAAAAATGGTAAATCTAAAAAACTCATAACACACCAAACATTCAGGAAATTTGGGACACTATGCAAAACCAAATCTAGAAGAAATAGATGAAGGAGAAAAATCCCAGATCACAGACTCTGAAAATATTTTCAACAAAATGATAGAAGAAAAATTTCCTAACCTAAGGAAGAGATGTCTATAAAGGTAAATGAATTATACAGAACACCAAATAGGTTGGACAAGAAAGGAGAGTTCTCTTGTCACATAATATTCTAAACACTAAACAACAGAATCAGGAGTGAATATTACAAGCTATAAGTAACATATTACAGCAGACCTATTAGAATTATATCATACTTCTCAATGGAGACTCTAAAAGCCAGAAGGACTTGGAAAGATGTGCAGCAGCCTCTAAGAAACCAAATAGGCCAGCCCAGATTAGTATATCCAGCAAAAGATTCAATCACCAAAGAAGATATTACATAAAAAGCCAAATTTAAACAATCTCTATCTATAAATCTAGTCCCACAAAAGGTGCAAGAATAAAAACTTCAACCTAAGGAGGTCAACTACATCCATGAAAACAAAGGGAATAAATAATCTGAGACAAGCAAAATCAAAAGAAGAGAAACACACACACACACACACACACACACACACACACACACACACACCACAGAACCACTACCCACAACAACAACAATTACAACAAAGTTACAGAAATCAACATTGATCTTGTCATTGATATCTCTCAATATTTGTTGTCTCAATTCCCCCAATAAAGACAAAAAAAAAAAAAAAAAAAAAAAAAAAACCCTAGAATGGATGTATACAAAAGATCTATCATTTTGTTACATCCAAGAAACATACTTCAATATCAAAGATCAACTTTGCCTCCAAGTAAAGGACGATGAAAGTTCTGGAAAGGTTAGAACTACAAGAGACATATCTAAACACAATAAAGGCAGTTTTAGCAAGCCTGTAGCCAATATCATTATTAAATGAGGCTGAGAATAGAAGAAATTCCACTAAAATCAGGAATAAGATAAGGTTATTTACTCTTTTCATATCTATCCAATATAGTACTTGAGTCTCAGCTAGAATAATAAAGCAACTGAAGAAGACCATGAGGTTACAAATTAGAAAAGAAGAGAGTCCAAGTTCCTTTATTTGCAGATATGACAGTATAAATAAATGGCCCTAGATAGTCCACTGTAGGGAAATTCCTACAGCTTTTAAACTTTCATCAAAGCAGCTGGATACAAAATTAACTCACAAAAACCAGTAGCCCTCCTATATCCAACGGACAAACAGACTGAGGACGAAATCAGGGAAACAAAACCTTTCATAATAACCTCGGTCATATAAAATATCTTGGGGAAATATCAACCAAGCAAGTAAAAGATTTATATGATCAAAATGTTGTGTTTGGAAAAAATTGAAGAAGACAGCCAAAGATGTAAAGATTTCCCATGCTCATGCATCTATACAATTAAGATAGTAAAAATGCCTACCCTAACAAAAGCAATTTATAGATTCAATGCAATCCCCATTAATATTCATTCAGAGTTCCTCAGAGTGAAAGGACATTCTCAACTTCATATGGAAAAGCAAAAACCTGATAAAGTATTCTTGACCAATAAAAGAACTGTTGAGTATACCAGGATCCTTGATTTCAAGTTATAGTACAGAATTATAGTATAACAAACAAACAAACAAAATACATGGTGTGGCACAAAAACAATCATGCTGATCAATGGAATCCAATTGAAGACAGACATAAACCCACATACCTATGAACACCTAGTTTTTTGACAAAGAAGCCAGAAAGACACACTAGAAAAAAGGCAGTCTGCAACAAATGGTGTGGGTAAAACTGAATGATTGTATGTAGAACAAATAATACAAATATATTCATACTTATCACTCTGCACAAAACTCTACTCCAAATCGATTAAAGACTTCAACATAAATCCAGGTATACTGAACCTGATAGAAGAGAAAGTAGGGAATAGCCTTAAATGTATTGGCTTAGGAGATGACTTTCTGAACAGAACACTGATAGCACAGGTGGCTAAGATCAACAATTAATAAATGAGACCTCATAAAACTGAAAGGCTCTGCATTACAAAGGACTCTGCCTTTTAAAAAAGCAGCAGCCTACAAAATAGCAAAAGATTTTTACCAACTCCAGAGCTAGTAGAGGGTTAATATACAAAATATATAAAGAACTGAAGAAATTTGATATAAAAAAACAGATAACCCAATTAAAAATGGGGTACAGATGTAAACAGAGAATGCTTAACACAGGAATCTCAAGTGGCTGAGGAAAAAGTTAAAGAAATGTGCAACATCCTTAAGCATCAGAGAAATGCAAATCAAAATGACATTCCATCCTATACCTATCAGAATGGCTAAGATCAAAAATCTGACAATGCATGATGGTAAGGATGTGGAACAAGGGGAACATTCCCCCATTGTTGGAAGAAACACAAACTTGCACGGTCATTATGGCAATCAGTGTGGGTAGTCCTCACAAAGATGCAAATTGATCTACTTCCAGAATCAGATATTCCACTCCTGAGCATATACCCAAAGGATACTTCATCCTACCATGAGGACACTTGCTCAATCATGTTTATTGCTTCTCTATTCATAATAGCCAGAAATTTCAAACAACTTAAATGTCCCTCAACAGAAGAATAAATAAACATAATGTGGTAGATTTACACAATAGAATATTAAGGTTTTTTTTTAAATGCATCATGAAATTTGCAGGCATTACTTTTAATGTTTGGCTATGGGTTTCTGCATCTGTTTCAGTCAGCCACTGGATGGTGCCTCTCAGAGGACAGTTACACTAGGCTCCTAATTGCAAGCATAAGAATATCATTAATAGTATCAGGGATTTGTTCTTGTCAATGGGATGGGTCCCCAGTTGGGCCATTAATTGGTTGGCCATTCCCTTAGTCTCTGCTTCATCTTTGGCCCTGCATTTCTTGGAGGCAGGACAAATTCGGGGTTAAAGTTTTCATGGGTGGGTTGATGTCCTTATCTCTCCACTGGGAGTCTTGCCTGGCTACAGGAGGTGACCACTTCAGGCTCCCCTGCTATGAGTCTCAGTTAGTGTCATTCCCATAGACACCCTGGAGCCGCTCCTATCCCAGATATCTAGCATGTCTTAGAGATCTCCTCACCTACAACATGATTTCTGTTCACTCTCCCAGACTTTTCACTCAATCTCTCTCTATATATATACCTCCAGCCCCATCTTGGGAAAGAGTTCCAGGAAGGATTGAGGAACCCAAAGGGGATAAGGACTCCAGGAGAAGACCAGCAGAGTTAACTAGTCTGGACTGAATCACCAACCAGACAGCATACAAGGGCTGGATCTAGGTCCTACATACATAAGTAACAGATGTCCAACTTGGTCTTCATTCAGGTCCCCCCAAAATGGAGCAAGGGATATTCCTGACTCTGTTTCCTATCCCCCTAATTGGGCTGTTTAGTCTGGCCTCAGTGAGAGAGGATGTGCACAGTCCTACAGTGAATTGAGGTACCACGGTAGTGTGATAACCACGGAGGAATTCCCTCTTCTTTAAGGAGAAGGGGAGGTGGAATAAGGAGAGCAGTCATGTGAGAGGAGGACTGGGAGGTGGGACTGATTGGGATGTAAAGTGAATAAATAAATTAATTGAAGAAAAAGAGAAATTTGAAGGCATTTGAATGGAGCTAGACAAAAATAATAATAATAATCTCAAGTAAGGTAACCCAGACCCAGTAAGATAAATATGATGCATTCAATTATATCAGGATATTAGCCATTTAAAAAATGATAACCAAGCTATAATTCATAGACCCAGTAAGATTAGGTATAGAGGAAGGGTTTAAGGGATCTCCCTAGGGGAAGGTAAAGAGTAGATGTTAATGTTTGTTTAGATCATGGTTTGGGAGAAAAAAAGAACATGAGGATAGGTGGAAAAGTGGGGGTAGAGATGGAATCTAAGGAGGGAATGAGCAGGGAGAAAGCAAAATTTGAAGGGGATTTGAGGGGTGATATGGAAACCTAATGAAGTGGATATAATATATGAAGGTGATCCTAATGAAATCCCCAAATAATAAGGGGTGCCGAACTTTTACTGACCATCTCTTGTTACCAAACTAAGCTTCCTATGCTTGGACTGGGTTTTATGCAATTGAGTTCTTAGCCAAAAGTTTCTCATGAAAGTCCTCAAATAACTCTGGCTGTTGCAAAGACAAAAAATAGATCTCTAAAACCTGACAAGACCCCATTGCTGCAGATAATATCCATAGAACTCGAACCTGGAGAGGTTGAGCTGTTCCTACAATGAAACTTCACCCCCATTTTCTAATATTTGTGACATGGAAAGTTACTCTGAAGGCTACCAAAAGAGAAAAGGAAACGTTGACTTAAACACAAAATTGTTGACCTATAATCTGTGCTGCCTGTAGAGCATGATCTGGCAATGGTGACACACACCTTGTGGGGGTAATCAGCTGATGTCTGATTTGACTTAAAGCCTGCTCCATGAGATGGAATTCATATCTAACACTGCTTGGGTGACTAAGAGTCAAATTCTAGATACTCCAAAGACTGAGGGCAAAACCAAATACTAAGGACCTTTAAAAAAATTAACAATAAAATGACTCCTAGTGATATTCTGCTATGTTCAGTGATACTCATAGATCAGTGCCTTATTAAGGCATCATCAGAGAAGCTTCCTCTGGCAGCACTTGGGATCAAATAAAGAGACCCATAGCCAGCCATAATGCAGAGAGACCTTGGAGCACACAGTTCTAACCAAATATCTCTATCAAATCCCTTCCCTTAGAGCTTGGGGGATGCCAAAGAAAAGAAGGCAGAAGGAGCAAGGAGACAGAGGGGACGAAGAAAAGCAAGGCCCTCTGAAACAACTGAGCAAAGCTCACGTGACCTAACAAAAACTGGAGCAACAGTCACAGGGTATGCACAGGTCTGAACCCGGTCCTCTGAATATACACTATAGATTTCAGTTACTACTTTTATGGAACTCCTGAATGTGTAAATTAGTGGGTCTCTGATTCTTATGCTTTCTCTGGGGGGTCTTTTATTTTTCTGTTTGTTTGTTTGTCTTGTCTTAATATGATGGCTTTTGTTTTATCTCATATCTTATTTTGTTATGTGTTGTTCTTATCTCTCAAAAAATCTATTCTGAAAAAGAATGCATACTGATGAGAGATGACATGGAGAGAAACTGGGACAAGTAGAGGGAGAGGAAACTGTATTTAGATTATATTGTATGAGGAAAAAAATCTATGGTTAATAATGATCAGGGGGAGAAAAAGGTTAAAACTGATATTAAGATAGGTGTCACTTAAACAATTAATAATTTATAATGAAATATTTAAATATATATCTGATTGAAGATGACTCAGTTACCTGGATTTGTCTGGGAGCATTTAATCCCCAACCTTGATTAATGGAGAAGAGCTCCACAATCAATCCTGGAAAGATTTACTCCTTTATGAGGAGACAAAAGAGCTGAAAAGGGAGGCTTCCCAGGAGCCAGATTGCCTTGGGTGAAGAGACTCTTAATCTTCTGTGACTCTGTCTTCAAAACTTTTACATACTGTAGAGCGTTCGGTCTAGTCTAGCTCCGCAAAGATTTTGTTTGATTTCTTCCCCCTCCCCTTCCCTTTCTTCTTCATTTATAAACGATCTTTTGTTCCTCTCAGAAAATAAAGTCATTAGGTAAAGGCTAAAATTATGTCTTAAGTTTTAATTATTGTGTTTAAGCCATCTCTAAAACAAAAATGCCTTTAACCTGTAAACCTT